>NC_091387.1:6096962-6179462 GCF_038502225.1 Cherax quadricarinatus
GGCTCCTGTTGCTGTTGTTGCTAGAGACACCTGTTGATGGTTGCTCCTGTTGCTGTTGTTGTTAGAGACACCTGTTGATGGTGGCTCCTGTTGCTGTTGTTGCTAAAGACACCTATTGATGGTGGCTCCTGTTGCTGTTGTTAGAGACACCTGTTGATGGTGGTTCCTGTTGCTGTTGTTGCTAGAGACACCTGTTGATGGTGGCTCCTGTTGCTGCTGTTACTAGAGACACCTGTTGATGGTGGCTCCTGTTGCTGTTGTTGCTAGAGACACCTGTTGATGGTGGCTCCTGCTGCTGTTGTTGCTAGAGACACCTTTTGATGGTGGCTCCTGTTGCTGCTGTTACTAGAGACACCTGTTGATGGTGGCTCCTGTTGCTGTTACTAGAGAGACCTGTTGATGGTGGCTCCTGTTGCTGTTGTTGCTAGAGACACCTGTTGATGGTGGCTCCTGTTGCTGCTGTTGCTAGAGACACCTGTTGATGGTGGCTCCTGTTGCTGCTGTTACTAGAGACACCTGTTGATGGTGGCTCCTGTTGCTGTTACTAGAGACACCTGTTGATGGTGGCTCCTGTTGTTGCTGTTACTAGAGACACCTGTTGATGGTGGCTCCTGTTGCTGCTGTTACTAGAGACACCTGTTGATAGTGGCTGCTGCTGCTGCTAGAGACACCTGTTGATGATGGCTCCTGTTGCTGCTGTTACTAGACACACCTGTTGATGCTGGCTCCTGTTGCTGTTACTAGAGACACCTGTTGGTGGCTCCTGTTGCTGCTGTTACTAGAGACACCTGTTGATGGTGGCTCCTTTTGCTGTTGTTACTAGAGACACCTGTTGATGGTGGCTCCTGCTGCTGTTGTTGCTAGAGACACCTGTTGATGGTGGCTCCTGCTGCTGCTGTTACCAGAGACACCTGTTGATGGTGGCTTCTGCTGCTGCTGTTACTAGAGACACCTGTTGATGGTGGCTCCTGCTACTGTTGTTGCTAGAGACACCTGTTGATGGTGGCTCCTGCTGCTGTTGTTGCTAGAGACACCTGTTGATGGTGGCTCCTGCTGCTGCTGTTACTAGACACCTGTTGATGGTGGCTCCTGCTGCTGCTGTTACTAGAGACACCTGTTGATGGTGGCTCCTGCTGCTCCTGTTACTAGAGACACCTGTTGATGGTGGCTCCTGCTGCTGCTGTTAGAGACACCTGTTGATGGTGGCTCCTGCTGCTGCTGTTGCTAGAGACACCTGTTGATGGTGGCTCCTGCTGTTGTTGCTAGAGACACCTGTTGATGGTGGCTCCTGCTGCTGCTGTTACTAGACACCTGTTGATGGTGGCTCCTGCTGCTGTTGTTGCTAGAGACACCTGTTGATGGTGGCTCCTGTTGCTGTTGTTGCTAGAGACACCTGTTGATGGTGGCTCCTGCTGCTGCTGTTGCTAGAGACACCTGTTGATGGTGGCTCCTGCTGCTGCTGTTGCTAGAGACACCTGTTGATGGTGGCTCCTGCTGCTGTTGTTGCTAGAGACACCTGTTAACTGTTGAGACACCTGTTGATGGTGGCTCCTGCTGCTATTGTTGCTAAAGACGCCTGTTAACTGTTGTTGCTAGAGACACCTGTTCACTGTTGCTGTTGCTAGAGACGCCTGACTGTTGCTGCTACTGTTTTTGCTAAAGACACCTGTTGACTGCTGTTGATGCTAGAGACACCTTTCAACTGCTGTTTTTGCTAAACACCTGTTGGCTGCTATTGTTGCTAGACACCTATTGTTGCTGTTATTGCTAGACACACCTGTTGGCAACTGTTGTTGCTAGACACACCTGTTGCTACTGTTATTGCCAGACACCTGTTGATAGCTGTTGTTGCTGCTGTTATTGCTAGACACCTGTTGGCAACTGTTGTTGCTACTGTGATTGTTGGACACCTGCTGGCAGGTGTTGTATCCACAATAAAGCTCTCCAGGTGTCGAACCTGCGTCTCACTCGTCAGGGGTCTGGATACATCTATCAAGAATCCCTCACCTCGACTGTTACAATCACAAGCGAGCGGTAAACACGTAAGGGTCACGCAATGGCTACCTCTTCCAGCGGTCTAACCCAGGAAAAGGCATCGGGTTTGAGGAGCGCTAAACCCATAGGGTTTAGGTAGGGTAAGCAACCTGGACCTGCCTAGTATGGGTCAGTAGGTGACCTGGACCTGTCTAGTATGGGACAATAGGTGACCTAGACCTGCCTAGTATGGACCAGGGGTAGGGGAGAGTACAAATGAGGGTATGGGAGAGTACAAATGACGGTAGGGGAGAGTACAAATGAGGGGGAAGAGTACAAATGAGGGGGAAGAGTACAAATGAGGGGGAAGAGTACAAATGAGGGGGAAGAGTACAAATGAGGGTAGGGGAGTGCGCAAATGAGGGACACCTCCCCGGAGGTGTCCCTAGGGAAAGAACCCCTCACCAGGGTCACGGAACCTCCCTGGAGGGGGGTCCCCAGGGAAAGAATCCCTCACCAGGGTCTCGGAACACCCCTGGAGGGTCCCCTAGGGGAAGTGCCCCTCACCAGGGTCACGGTACTTCCCTGGATGGGGTCCCCTAGGGGAAGAGCCCCTCACCAGGGTCACGGATTATTATTATAATCAAGGGGGAAGCGCTAAACCCGGAGGATTATACAGCGCCTGGGGGGGGATGTGGAAGGCATTCAGGCTTAATTCGGGGAACTGGAGCACAGATCCAATTCCCTAAATCAAGAGCCCCTCACCAACATCAAGGAACCTTCCTTGAGGGGACCAGGGTCACGGAACCTCCCTGGAGGGGACCCTGGGGGAAGAGCCCCTCACCAGGGTCACAGAACACCTCTGGAGGGGGTCCCTAGGGGAAGTCCCTCACCAGAGTCACGGAACACCCCTGCAGGGGCAGGGTTATACAGCGCCTATGAACGGAGTGGACCAGTGGCTGTCTTCAAGACCCCCTCCTGGCTGTCTTCAAGACCCCCTCCTGGTAGTCTTCAAGACCCCCTCCTGGTTGTCTTCAACACCCCTCCTGGTTGTCTTCAAGACCCCTCCTGGCTGTCTTCAACACCCCTCCTGGCTGTCTTCAAGACCCCTCCTGGCTGTCTTCAACACCCCTCCTGGCTGTCTTCAAGACCCCTCCTGGCTGTCTTCAACACCCCTCCTGGCTGTCTTCAAGACCCCTCCTGGCTGTCTTCAACACCCCTCCTGGCTGTCTTCAACACCCCTCCTGGCTGTCTTCAAGACCCCCTCCTGGTTGTCTTCAACACCCCTCCTGGCTGTCTTCAAGACCCCCTCCTGGTTGTCTTCAAGACCCCCTCCTGGTTGTCTTCAAGACCCCCTCCTGGTTGTCTTCAAGACCCCCTCCCGGCTGTCTTCAACACCCCTCCCGGCTGTCTTCAACACCCCTCCCGGCTGTCTTCAACACCCCTCCTGGCTGTCTTCAACACCCCTCCCGGCTGTCTTCAACACCCCTCCTGGCTGTCTTCAACACCCCTCCTGGTTGTCTTCAAGACCCCCTCCCGGCTGTCTTCAACACCCCTCCCGGCTGTCTTCAACACCCCTCCCGGCTGTCTTCAACATCCCTCCCGGCTGTCAAGAGGCAGCTAGACAGACAAGTCAGTACCTGACCAGGTTCTATATTGGTTTACATGTGGCCAGCAGTAACAGCCTTATTGATCAGGTCCTGATCCACCATGAGGCCTGGTCATGGACGCGGTAGGGGGGCGTTGACCCCCAAAATCCTCCAGCTATACTAAGGTTTAACGCCAAGGGAATTCGAACCATCGGTGTACACTAACAGCTTAAGTGATCAGGACAGCCAGCGTCAAGCCTATGACACGTTTGGTTAGGTAAGGTTGGTCCCGTCGCTCGATCGGTAGCGAACTTGGCTCAAGCTGAGGTCCGGAGTTCAAATCCCCGGTACGGCTGGAAAACATTAGGGACGTGTTTTCTTAAGACACCTGCTGTAAATGGTCACCCATCAGTATAAAATAGGTACCTGGGTGTTAGTGGACTGGTGTGGGTGGCATCCTGGGTGTTAGTGGACTGGTGTGGGTGGCATCCTGGGTGTTAGTGGACTGGTGTGGGTGGCATCCTGGGACAAAACTGACATAATTTGCGGGAAATGCTCAGCATAACAAGCAACTTTCTATATAGTGGTATGTCACTGATGTCAGCTATGATCTGTATACCTTGTACACGTACTGGTATACCTTGTACATGTACTGGTATACCTTGTACATGTACTGGTGTACCTTGTACATGTACTGGTATACCTTGTACATGTAGTGGTATACCTTGTACATGCACTGGTATACCTTGTACATGTACTGGTATACCTTGTAAATGTACTGGTATACCTTGTACATGTACTGGTATACCTTGTACATGTACTGGTATACCTTGTACATGTACTGGTATACCTTGTACATGTACTGGTATACCTTGTACATGTACTGGTACACCTTGTACATGCACTGGTACACCTTGTACATGTACTGGTAGTAATATTATGATACAAGGTAATTTAGGAGGGATGTAAGGTGTTGGGATCAGTTCACAGGATTAAATACTGTTATGTACATTGATTTATAGTTATGGAGTTGGATCCGAGTACTTATTAATGGTGTTGGAAGCAGTTAATTATAATCAAGGGGGAAGCACTAAACCCGTAGGATTATACAGCGCCTGGGGGGGGGGGTTGAAGGCATTCAGGCTTAATTCGGGGAACTGGAGCACAGATCCAATTCCTTAAATCAAGAGCCCCTCACCAACATCAAGGAACCTTCCCTGAGGGGTGGAAACAGTTAAGAGGATTCAATACCATGTTCGTTATGCTCATTCATTTATAGTTGCTGTTATGGAGTTGGATCATACAGAGTACACTTACTAATGGTGTTGTAAGCAATTAAGAGGATTAAATACTGTTATATTCATTCATTTATAGTCATGGAGTTGGATCATATAGAGTACACTTACTAATGGTGTTGTAAGCAATTAAGAGGATTAAATACTGTTATATTCATTCATTTATAGTCATGGAGTTGGATCATATAGAGTACATTTATTAATGGTATTGTAAGCAGTTAAGAGGATTCAATACCATGTTATTAATGTACAACCATAAAAGATAGTAACTCTGGCACACCAGCGGCTCCTGCAACAAAATTCAAGGTTTAATTACTAACTAAAATGACAATGTCGACTAACTTGTAATGGCGGAGTAATACAAGTTGTCTATCTTGTGGGTGACCAACTTCCAGTGTTTCTCAGTCTTGTTAACCCGTCAACGTTCAACTTCCACCAGAAATATTGGCCAGTTGTGCTGTCAGGAACGTGTGTGTAGTCCCCATCCCCAGGGGTGAGCTCTAGCTCCTGAATCCAAGCGATTTTATGGCTTTTTTTTGGCCACCTCGTGCGACACGTCCTACCCCCGTGACCTCTGACGGGTGACTGACCTGGCTAGCCTGACCACATTCGAATTTGAAAAAATTTCTTTATGATACACCTATTCCTATTTAGGTCCTAAAACTGTTAATTTCTACGTTATTTCCTTTGTGTAACTATGTAAATAAAGAAGCGCTAAACCACAAGGGCCATACAGCGTTGCATAACTAGGTAAAACGTTCATGTTATTTAAGTGGGTTTAATGAGGGTTCTTCGTGCTCGAGGACCATCAACGTTTATTGGAATATTTTGGTAGGCCTAAATAAATTTCTACAGATGTGTTTAAGGACCAGAATGGAAATAAGTGACTTTGGGTTATCCTGTGTTCTTTTAATGTGTATACAAACACTGGCCCATGCGAGGCAGGTCCAAGTCTCCTACCGGCTTAAGCTAATGCCCCTACCTAATCAGGTCACATTCACTGAATATACACGTCAGTTCCCTTATTTTCTATCATGTTAATTTCACCACTATAATCTACCTCTTCCTTAATTATCGCGTTTCCTTAATTCAAGGTATAACTTAATTATCCTCGAATATCCTGGACTATTATTATAATCAAGGGGGAAGCGCTAAACCCGTAGGATTATAGTGCCTGTGGGGGTGGATGGAAGGTATTCAGACTTAATTTGGGGAACTGGAGCACAGATCCAGTTCCCTAGATCAAGAGCCCCTCACCAGCATCAAGGAACCTTCCTTGAGAGGTATCCTGGACTAGACCTTACGAAAACTAAATGCGATAATTAAAAAGATTTCGTTCGGATTTTTGACCCCGGAGGGTTAGCCATCCAGGACAAGCCAAGAAAGTCAGTTCGTCATCAAGGACTTATTTCTATTGTGATCCTCAATCTTTTCCCCCAGGATGCCACCCACACCAGTCCACTAACACCCAGGATGCCACCCACACCAGTCCACTAACACCCAGGATGCCACCCACACCAGTCCACTAACACCCAGGATGCCACCCATACCAGTCCACTAACACCCAGGATGCCACCCACACCAGTCCACTAACACCCAGGATGCCACCCACACCAGTCCACTAACACCCAAGATGCCACCCACACCAGCCCACTAACACCCAGGTACCTATTTGCTGCTAGGTGAACAGGAAACACGTCGAAATGTTATGGGCAAAGTAGATTATAGGGGATTATAATTATGAGAAAGCGCTAAACCTATTATAGGTAAAACAGACATTACCTGGAACATTATTATAATCAAGGGGAAAGCGCTAAACCCGTAGGTTTATACAACGCCTGTGGTGGGAGGGGATGGAAGGCATTCAGGGAACTAGGGCACATATCACCTAGATCAAGAGCCCCTCACTAGCGTCAAGGAACCTCCCTTGTGGGGCCAATATCTAGGAACCTTACTGGGGTACCTGTGGGTATAACCTAATTAATCCCTACCCCCCAGGCGCTACATAACCCCTGGGGGTGAGGGGCAGAAGCATGAATATAGTTTATAGGTTACCTCTGTTCCCTGGATCAAGATCCTTCCACAATCAAAGCACCGACTGTTAACATGGGAGAGCGCTAAACCCGTTTAACTACACAGCGCATGTGGTGGTGGGGGGGGATGGAAGGCATTCAGGGAACCTGAGCAGATCCAATTCCTAGATCAAGAGCCCTTCAACAGCATCAAAGAACCTCCCTTAGGGGAACACCGGCTGAATGGGAGTTAATTCATTGATGTCACGTTACCTCATGACATCTAGGGAGTATTGTCATTTTACTAGTTAAAGATTAAAATTTTGCGCATTAAATCTAAGTGATACTAGTACAAAATATTTTAAAGGTTATTTAAACCCTTCACATCTTTCTTGATCTTTTTTATTCAATACAACATGACATCAGGTCCTCAAATTACTAATGGCGTCCTGGTGGTTGGGATGAAGCGGCCGTAGATACTCCCCGGCTTGGCCCCGCCCGCCCGCACGCCACCACTACCAACAATACTAGTACAACCCGCCCACTGCCACCCGCCACCCCCTGGGGGCCACCAGGGACATGTACCACGCTGAGGGCCCAAGCAGGGAGAGGCTGCGGGACAGGAAGAGGCGGGGGCATGACAGGAGGGCCCCGTGGGACACGCCGGGGCCAGGCAAACACCCTACACATGGTGCCAGCAGGCTAGCGCAGAGGATGACATTTGCAACCACCCACCCACATCCTTCGAGTGAGGGCAACCTGGCATCTATAGCCACCACCTCACACTTGGTTAGTGTAGGCAAAAAGGGGGCAGCTGTAGTCACCCGCCCCCACCTGGTTCGTGAGGGCAGATCAGCTGTAGCCACCACCCTGCCCAAACCTACACAAGGACACTAGACAACATGCAGCAGCAATGTTAGAGCAACTAAGCCTGTCGTCTACAGCTGTGGCAGCCAAGGGATTGCTGCAGCTGCGGCGGTGGCACGACGCACACGGCAGCAGCAGTGGGGGGCAGAAATTAAAAATGAAATTGAATAAAAAGTATCGGCAGGCCCAACTTGAGTTATATTTGATAAAACGTTCATACTGGTGCAGGTGGTGGTGGTGGTGGGTGGGTGGGGAGGTGCGGGTCTGCCGGTCGGCACAGCTGTTCCACCAGTCATATCATCCCCCGGACAACACTCAAATACTGCTGCTAATGCAGTGATCGAGCTAGTGGCGCTGCTGGGTAGCGGTGATGATGGCAGGGAAACGCTCCTGCAGCACCGGGTCTCACCAACTGAGGGCTTTGGGTGCGGCAGCGGCGGGGAGAGCAGTTTAAACCCTTGGTGGCAGCAGGTGCTGGAGATCAGTAGGTATGGCAATAGTCTGCCAAGGCAGCAGCAGTTACTACCACCCCTGGCCCAACCTCCCTCCCCATTCCAAAGACTATAAAGTAGTCAAGGTCTCAACTCTCCCTGTCGCTCGCCTGCTCACCTTATGTACCACACTTTAAACAAGACGGGCTGCATGGCGCACGCTCCATACACGTCACGGCGCCATACACCCTCACAAACATAGCAGCGTTAAAGGAATGTTCATCGCGAAGCGGAGTTTAGTCGCATGTCAGAATGTTGGTAGATACACAACAGAACTACCGCTACGCACCACCTATATAAGGTTCCCCCAAATGAATCAAAGCCAGCAGGGTGGGCACCTGGCTTAACCCATCACCCAAAAATCAACATCTGTCCCTGCCCATTCAAAATTAAGTGAGGCTGGAGGCATTAAGGAGTGGGCACTGCTATGGTTACCACCCTGGGCAACACGAACAAAAATTGAGTAGTGTGACTACAAACCTACCGTCAACTGTTGAGACCCAGATAAGCATAAAAATTAAAGTAATCCAACAATGCCACATTTGGCAAGAAATTACAGGGGAAAAAATAAAGTGACATGTTGTAGAATGAGAAACTTTTCAAAGTGTACCATATTTTCCTACACAATAATATAAGCATTAATGAGCAAGGTATATGGTAATTATGATAAGTGGTCAAGCTCACTGGCAGCACTGCAGCATCTGCACAGTGGCATCTTAAAATTGTGAAATAATGTGGAGGTGGACAAGGAAAATACAAAATAAATAAAACATATGTGATGTGCCTTACATTAGTATTATGTAGTACAAGAGTAAATTTTCCATCGTTCATTTTTGTTTTTTTGCAATATGTATACATTTGCTATTCCTTTTAAGAAAATTGACAAAGACACGGCTAACAAGAAGTATTGATACTTAAATGTATCCATCTCATTCATCAACAAAAATACAGCACACCCTCTCCGTTCTTATTTACCTGAATAATTGACTTCCAGACAAACAATACAAAATTGTCGCTATTTGCAAACACTCAATAATATAAAAAGAAAGAGGAATAAAAAAAGGGGGGCCCTCAACATGGCCAACACCAACCTCAGGTCAGGCAAGGTCAGATGGGACCAATTCCTCCTTCACAATGCTTCTTGCAGAAGAAAAAAATAAAACTAGTAACTTAAAAATTGATAATTTGTTATGACAGTCTTAAACGATCAACCTAGCTTTCCGTTATCACTTAGAACACTAATAAAATGAGAGAAAGATCTTATAGTCTTGAGAGACGAGTATGGGTGGCAGTCCTTCGAGGTGTTGGGAGATGCACGATATATTACTTCTTACACTTGAGGGGGTAGGGCAGGGAAGGGAGGGGGGGAGAAGAAAAACCTTCGTCACTGATTATTGGATCATTAAAAATATCCATACATTTCTGATCTTCCCAATTGTGTCAATTCAGTATCAAATAATTTTTATTCACAATGGGCACCGTCAAGTACACAGGTTGTTTTCATCCTCGGGTGTCCCAGCAACACTAATTTCTCCAGCATAGGAATAAACGAGTGCTGGGATGATGTATGACAGACGAAGAAACTCTCCCCCCCACAGCCACTTTCTACTAAGTAATATGTATACATAATGATTAAATATTAATGTTTTCTAGAAGGCCAGCCACCCAAAGCGCGTCCCTAGAACAACCAACCCATGATTAACTGCGCTACCTCTGTGGGCGACGAGTCCTTTACTCCTTGTGGGGGCACTGCCCTCCGGCCACACCCATCAGTGCCTCCACATCCTCCCACGCCCACACTTGCTGATGAAGGCATGGCATCATCGCTACTGCCGACTGGTGATGGAAAGTGTCGGCAGTATAGGGTGGTTGTGTTGGTATTGACGGTTCTTGAAGTAGATGTAGTGGTGGCGGCGGTGTTGGCAGCGGCAGAGGTGGTGGTTGTCGTGGTAGATGGAGATTGTAGCGCTTTAAGAGCCAGATAGTTTAAAGGCAATACAAGATTTTAGCAGAGATAGTACGGTGACTCGTTTATATCATAATGGGTTTTAGCAGTTCTCTTAACAAGATAAAACTGGAAAGCAGAAAAAACTGTTCGTTTCAAATTTGTTTACAATATTTAGTGGGCGCATTCACTTCACTTTGAGGTCATCATTGTGACGAACTCTGTAGGCAAGAAAAAATGAACAAGAATTAGTACAATTCCAAGAATTATGGGCTTGGGAATAAGGGCAAATCTTAAAGATTAAGGTATGTGGAACAGTTGGCTATCTATTGGCAAGACATTTTGCCTACACAGATTTCTTCAAATACGAAGGGAACAGTAGTAATGACAAGGATAATGCAATCAGTCCATTCTTGGAGAAAGTATTTGTGGTGGTTAGTCCCTCTGCCTAGAACGATATTGCTCCAGACCACAGAGCTGAACTCTTCTCCAGGCTGAGGGACTGACCACCTCAAATACTTTCTCAAAGTCTGATTACATTATTTCATTACTACTGCTCCCTCTTCACTGACTGAAAAAGCCTACTTGTACATGAAACATTTCAATAAAGATGCCCGGCTGTTCCACATGTCAATCTTCAACTTGTCGATATTTTATACCATTCTCAAAGCAAATCTGATCCGTGAGGGAGAGATCAGTAATACCAATAAATTCTTTGACAAGTCTTCACTTGGGGGGAAAAAATGCATATTTCATTTTTGCACAAATTGGTAACTTATATTCTGTTAATTTATATAATTCCCAAGTCATTAAAATATACAAGACATGGAAGTGTCAAAAATTAAGACAGTAACCACTAAAAGCAAAGTATGCAACAATCAGCAGTAATCTATACTAAATTGTCAACCAAACTTGCAGGTCTGATACCAGATTTACACGCCTGACAAACGTTGAAAAAAATCCAAGCTCTATCAGAGACCAATGACAACCAATGTACAAGATAATTTAGAGTAGCTACACTTGCATAAAGTATGTAACCACCATTTTAACTTATTGTAAAGTCGAATCTAAAAATCCCATTACTGCTAAATTTTAAGAGCCTTGATTTTGAAAGATACAACCAGACTAAACCAAAAAAGGCACAATACCGTAACTGGAACGATACACAAATAACCTGCACATAGCAGAGAGGAGCTTACGACGATGTTTCGGTCGTGACTTTGTAAATGGTCCAAGTCGGACTGAAACATCATTGTAAGCTCCTCTTCTATGTGCGGGTTATTTGTGTATACAACCAGACTAATAATGGTTCATGGAATCCTCCAAGCTATCTTGCAACTGATAATGGCATGGCTGAAAGATATTGTGCAACTAAATAAGCAGTTTTATTTTGCTACATACAGCTTATGTTACCCAGAGAAAAACTATTATCCTATTCCAACAAGCTGGTTGCAATCTTTTAGATTTTACTCTTTTCAAATCTCCAGAATTTAACATTACAAACAGGTATACCAGTTTCAGGCACATATCACTACATACTGTTGCCTTGTTATTGAATGCAGTTTGCTGCCTGACTTTTGCTTTTCTAACTAGACTCTCGATATATTAGTGAATAAAAGACTGGACCAATGAAATTTATTGGTCTTGCTCAGTTTTTGGGCCCAAGCATCTCCATGGATTTTTTTTTCTTTTTTTTTTTTAACAGCATAGTCTTCACTATGCATGTGGGAAAAACTTTGAAGTCTCACATGTGACCAGGTCTTCCTGCCACACTAAGGAAAGTTAGCTCTAGTACTGTTTTAACCATTAAACAGTCCAAAGAGATAGACGTTCAAATTCGTAGTGCTACAAAAGTAGATCTACTTTGTTTTACATATTTTCAAATAAAAAAAATGTAAATAAGTTTTTTTTTTACACATTTTCAAATGCAAAAACAAGAAAAAAGACCTACTTTTTTTTTTTACACTTTCAGATGTTGAAAAAATGCATATATACATTTGGACCGTTTAAGGGTTAATACAGTACACTGAGCTATGATATATTTTTCTTAATTTCATGCCAAAACATACAGCAACTTGTTTTGCTGCAGACAGACAGGCTATACACAGTAGGTTTCCAGTGTAGCCTGGCACTAAAATAACATTTTCTCCGTTCGTTAGTCACGTCTCCAGGCCCCTCATATTATGTGTTTGTTATTTTGAATTTATATTAAAAAAAAAAAAAATTAGAAGATTTACTGTTATTCAGACTACTGCATAATTGTATAAATATCAGTGCATTTGTGAATGCACAGTTCCATCAGCTGATGTGTGATGCATTTTGTTTACTCTTGAAATAATTTTTTAACATTTCTGCTACTTTGAGTTCACTTTCTAGCTAATTTTAGTCTGTAAATCATTCAAAATCATCTATTTCTGTAATGTATCTCCCATTGTATCAAACGAGACCAAGAAAACTAGAATACAACCAGAAATACTGTACAAAAATACAACTGTCATTTTCAACCAAAAACCGACAGTTTCTTATTATGCACTGTGGAGGATTTTTTTTTGTACTGCGCACATTGACCACTGACCCATTTTCTCACATGTAGGCCTACTAGGTTTCTCCTGAAAGATTGTTTTAGCATTACACTACCAACACTGGCTTCAAAGCCATAATATGGGACCGACAATGAAAGGGTTAACAGAATCCTTCCACCATAAGCCATGCGAGTCTTAAGAGGCAGCTAAAATACCTGAAGCTAAAGGGCTAGTAACCCCTTCAAATTTCTGAAGGCAAAATCAAACTTCTCTCTTTTGGGTCACCCTGCCTTGGTGGGAGATGGCTGGAGTTAAATTTTTATTAAAACTACTGGGCTTAGTGTTGAAAAGTTCTGGAATCTGGCAAGCAGAAGCTGACAAGGTACACTAGTACCCAGGGAAGTGGGAGGTACCCAGTACTCGCCCCTCACCACCCCTGAAATTAAGTGCCAACTGACTATTTAAATACTTTTCTTCTGAAATGATAGAGAATCTTCGAGAATAACTAACTTCAAAATTTTAAACTATGGAATTAAGCATGCACAAAATTGGTCGTCTGAGCAGAATTTATGCCATAAGTTTTAAGTCCTATTTTAAGCAAATTCCTAGCCACTTCACCAGTATGCTGTGTATAGACTGAGAAACTGCCCATTCAACTATTACAACTACCCTATAAAGTGCAGAGAATTTTTAAATTTGGGCAATTTTACAGAATTCAACAAAATTTCAATTTAAAACCAGGTCCCAGTAAACAAAGGCATTAACCTACAAAACCAAACTATCCTCTACTCAAGCTTATCACCAGGCCTCTCCTGTCCAATACTTTCCACCGTTTTGAATCCAAAACACAAAGCTTAACCTTATCCCTCAAAGTATAATAATGGTCACAACTTAGGCCTTCAATAATTTAAGCAGACTTGGTAGAAATCCATAAAACAGACAAGGGGATGAAGGATGGGGGGTAATAGAAGGGGGCCCAACCCTTGTACAAGAAAATCTCCAAAAATACTTGTGCTACTCTAGCCTTATTTAGGTTGGTTTGAAACCAACCTAAATCTTTCACCGATCTCTTCCAATTTATCAAATGATACGAAGAACTTGGCAATAAAGCCATTACCAAAGAAAACGTCAAATTCCTAGTTTTAACCGAACAAGGTCAAAGATCTGCTCGACCTATCATGCACTGTGGCAGTTTTTTTTTTTCTGTGCACATCACTTAGACCCACTCTCTCCTATCTTCAAAATTTATTGTTCGCAGCTCATTCAAGGGTGCTGTGCTTAAAATGGATTTACACGAGTAACACTGGCATCCAACCTTAATCTACACAAGAGCGAAAGGCTTAAGGAACGAAGACTTCTTAGATCACTCACAGAACTAGTAAGGTAGATAAACACAGATTAAAAGAACACTCAAAGTAGAGGGAATAGGTGTATTGAAGAATGCATAGAAACCCAAGCACCACAGGATAATGAATTACCAAGAAAAATGAAGGAACCAGGGACAGTAAATTACACAAGACTCCCAATTAGCAAACATAACCAATATGGTGACTAACGGGTAAACAAAAAACTAAGGTTAGAAAGGTGAGCCACGGGCGAAGGGAGTACAGGGCGATGAGGTGTTACTTTGAGGTCATCATTCTCACAAACTCTGCAAAAGAAAAAGCCAAAGGCTACTCTGGGTGGGAGTCATGCAACAGGTTAATTTAACTGAGCATCATGTTATATTTAACTGAATTCTCAAAATATGCTGCTAGTGACATCTGAGCAGTCAAATTTAAATTTAATATTCAACAAGCATCATTTTTCACTATTTAATAAGATTTACAGCTCTGATATCCATGATCTGTCACCCTAAACATACTGCACTTGCATTTTGCCACAAATGTCTGAATGGTCTAAATGCAAGTTATGTAGGTCACATTAAAACAATTTGAGGCAAACAGTATACACTAAGTTTAAGATGAGGTTGGCATTAGGGTATCACTAATACTAATTTAAAACATTGCAAGGATGCAGGTTAGCACAAAAATATGATTTTAATGAAAAGAAATAAGGGATGCAGGCTATTTTGCCAACTACATAAATGGGCTTAAACATGCTCAAGCCGTGGGTTGCAAATCTTTAGTAATACATCCAGGAAACTGCCTAAGAATGCACTTAACCTGCTCAACATCATTAAACCATCGTTTGAAAAATAATGGTTTAAAGTTGTAGCCGTTAACGTCTTCCATTTGTGAAACAGGACACCCTACATAAAATCTAATTTTGTCCTGTACATGTCAAGCTTTATTAAAACACATTCCCACATTAGCATACCTGCCAATTTAAGGATCAGCACCCCTTACCTTCATAACTGTATTGCTATAACCCCATACACATTTAACTTGCAACTTCCCTATCACTATTAAAATAGTATACGATTTGAAGTGTAAACACTAGATTCAAGTCTTGTATCTAGTGTGGCTATATCACTAATTGACTAATTGTGCAACTAGTCAATTTGTTACTCGTGTTGAAAATGAAGATGGTTTGACAATTACAGGACAGCTGACCATTGGTGCAAAATCATCTGCAGGTACTCACCTTCGTAGTTAACTTGACCGTCACCATCAATATCAGCTTCCCTGATCATCTCGTCTACTTCTTCATCAGTCAGTTTTTCCCCAAGATTAGTCATCACATGCCTAGTCAGGGAAAAAGTTATTTACTGTTAAATTGAATTAGTGTTTCTTGCCTACATTTCTTTTTTGTATTAAATAGCAATATCACTACCAAAGATTGTGATCAGTATCTTTAAAGTATCAATGAGATTTCCTAACCTAAGCTCAGCCGCCGAAATAAAGCCGTTACCATCCTTATCGAACACCCTGAATGCTTCTCTGATTTCTTCTTCAGAGTCAGTGTCCTTCATCTTGCGCGCCATCATCGTCAAGAACTCTGGGAAATCTATTGTTCCATTGCCTGCAAGAAAATCATTCTGGTTACTTTGGAACTGGTTACTGAAAAATGCAATAGTGCATACACTAAGACTGACAAAACAGACAACTTACAATTATGAATTAAAGCACAAGTCAACAGTTTTAAAATAATGCACTAAAATTCTGAAGTCTAATTTATACCTTTCACTCTGGATACGGAATACAATGTCTTACGGAACTCAACTCAGGACACAGTGCCTGGGAATTGGAGGAAATCAGATTTTATCCAAGGCAGGGGAGGACAAATCCAATTCCTTAGCTCAAAGGTCCGTTAACAGTATCGAAGAACCTCCCTTCACCGGGTCACCAACTGGACAACACTTGGGCCAGAACTTCCAGCAAATTGAAATCAAACTTCCCTTGAAGGGAGGGTTGAACAGGAAAATGCCAGGAATTACAATATTATGATCTTCTATAATACCAACCTTCAACAGTAGCAATATTACGATCTATAATACCAACCTTCAACAGTAGCAATATTATGATCTACTATAATACCAACCTTCAGGAGTAGCAATATTACCCCGAGTTATGACTCAGCATTTTCTGAAATGCTGAAGCCTTAATAGTAATACTACCTCAGCATTCTTTTTAGGGACCTATTACCCATTTTAGTCATAGGTAACCACGAACCCTGTAGGAGTTACACAACACCTAGGTGGTGTAGAATCCCTTTCAGGAGAGAAGGGGGAATGCATCAATGTAGGTCTCAATTGCATGCACTGTAGATGCTGTATAACACTTCTCCATCAATAAA
Source organism: Cherax quadricarinatus (assembly GCF_038502225.1). Lineage (NCBI taxonomy): Eukaryota > Metazoa > Arthropoda > Malacostraca > Decapoda > Parastacidae > Cherax > Cherax quadricarinatus. The sequence continues at coordinate 6,113,396 of NC_091387.1, forward strand.
TAAGATAAATGGACTGCAGCCAAGGTTGGGGGGGGGGATAAATCCCTTCCGCTAGCCCCTCACTAGCAACAAGGCGCAACAAGGCACAACAAAGGTAATATTTGCAAGCTAAAATCATATCTCTATCCAATTCAGAAGGAAGCACTAAACCCTGGGCAGGCAGTGCAAAATACCCCCAATGAAAAGTAGGAGTGCCATTGGTACACTAAGAAAAGTGTTTGGGGCCCAAGATTTCAATAACCTCCCACCAGACAAAAGGGGGATTACCAATAGACCTCTGGCTGCCTTCAAGAGGGAGCTGGACAGAAATACATTGGTGCCGAATCAGTAGGGATGTAGTTCTTATGAACTACGTGCAGTCAGCAGTAACAGCCTGGTTGATCAGGCCCTGATCCATCTGGAGGCCTGGTTATGGACGAGGCCATGGGGGCGTTGATTCCTGGAATACCCTCCAGGTAGGTAAACCCACAGGGAAGGGAGGGGTCATGCCATGCCTGTGGAATGGGAGGCATCAGGTCTGATCCAAGGAAAGAGGGCAACCCCAATTCCTAGGATCAAGAGCCACTCGCCAGCATCAATGGAAACAAAGGACCCAATGGAAGCAAGGCACTGACTTTCTTGGGTTATCCTGGGTAATTTATACTATGATTGTACTTGTGTACCTATGTAAGTAAACTTATGCTGAAAGCTCAGCATTAGAAATGTCCAGGTAATCATTTTTAATTATTGTTATTATTATTACAATCAAGGGGGAAGCGCTAAACCCGGAGGATTATACAGCGCCTGGGGGGGGGGGATGTGGAAGGCATTCAGGCTTAATTTGGGGAACTGGAGCACAGATCCAATTCCCTAAATCAAGAGCCCCTCACCAACATCAAGGAACCTTCCTTGAGGGGAATCATTTTTAAAAACTTTCAATAATGTTACTCTGTCACAGCCTTAATCATGCTTGATGAGCAAACTTGGGAAGTAGTCAAGAGAAGCAAACATTTCCCGGGAGCAGAAGCCAGTTATTTTTATTTAAGTGAACAGCAGCATGTTTCAACACTAGGATACAGAGAAGCTGACTTTGCTTGACAGTTCACTATTATACCACCCTTCCTCTGGCTGCCTCCAGAGGGTAGGGGGGGAGGGGACATCTTCCGCTTCAACTGCTTTCCACTAGGTTAGGAGCTAGGCCGGGCTACGAGAGTAGAAAGACTAAACTTTTAAGTACATCAAAGGTTACCAGCACTGGTCTTGGGTTACATTTTATGTCCATAAAATATGGACAAGTTCTTAGCCTCTATACACAGACAGGTGTAGCCTATTATCCGGGGCAGCACATTGTACAGCAGCTTCACTCAGATGCCATTTATATATTCCCCTGCACAAAAAAAGTGACCCTAACAAACTCGGGGGGGAAAACAACACAAGGTTAAGCAAACCTTTACAAAATAAATGACATGTTAGACAGTATGTTCTATATGCATTTAATTACTATTGTATTTTTATAAGAATATACTGCAGGATACTTGCTGGTCAGTCGGGAGGGGACTGGAGGGTGAAAACCAAAAGCCAATTCACACTGATTACAGCCGTGACTATGTCTAGGCTTCTTTTAATCAGCCTAGCCCGGCCTGGTCAGTCACGTTGTGCTGACGGCAGCAAGCAGATCTACCAGGCTAACACTTACACTGTACCTTTGCTCCAGCATAGTCCATTAGACATGCTGCTTTGGAGGTATTCCCAGTACCTGATAAATTCTGAGCACAATGCTATATACCTGGAGGAGGGTTTGGGGGGGGGGTCAACGCCTATGAGAGATGTGCAGTGAGTCTACTGTGGGAGGGTGGAGGAAAATAAAGGGGGTCTAAACCTTAAAACCACGCAGTAGGCAAGTGTGCGCTAAATCAATAGGGAGGTAATTGTGATACCACTGCAAGGATTCAGGGAAAAGCAGTTACCGGAGTGGTGAAGGTGTGAATATCCATTCAACCAGGATTCGTGTGTTCTGCGGTAAAGGTAGTTGGAAATAAGGGAAGGGGACCTCCATTATCAACATCCGGGGTCCCAGACTATTCAACCTCTTACCAGATGTCAGAAACACGGCTGGAACAAGTGTAGAGGCCTTCAAGAGGAAACTGGACAAGTATCTTCAAGTGCCAGAACAACCAGGTTGTGATGGATGTGGGGCAGCGGGTCCCCAGCAGCAACAGCCTGGTTGATAAGGCAAGCACCGGACGAGCCTGGCCCATGGCCGAGATCAGAGAGTAGTTAAAACTCTCGAAAGTCTTCAAAGGTGTATCAAAGGTAAAGGTTTCTTTCCTACCATGCCTTGCAACATCGATATATTTGAGGAAACGTTTCGCCACACAGTGGCTTCATCAGTCCAATACACCAGTCCAATACACATCAGAAAGGTGTAAGGAGAGGAGTTTGAAGTAATCAGTCCCTCAGCATGGAGTCAATGTGTTCAGTCCATCAACTTGGACTTTAAAAAAACATTTACCATGCCTTGCTGGGAACGCCAGTGTTAATTACCAATCACTGAAAATACTGTACCATAATTTATCTGCATAATTTTAACAGGAGTATTAACATTGTCTTGGGTGTATGCTTCAATTTAAACTTTTATACTGTGCTGGCAATAGGTGGAGGACAAAGGGCAAAGATCAAAGATGGTGAGCAGTAGTGAAAGTGACCGCCCGCGCTGGTGAATGATGAGGTGGCAAGTAGTGGCCAAGATCGAAGAGTGGGTGGAGGGGGCGGATATACTGGGAGGATTCTGAGGGATGCGGGTGGAGTGGGGAGAGGGTGGAGACGAAGGAAGAATCGAGTGTCTTAACAAAATTGTATAGATCAGCACTGTTGCCACCCTACTGTACACAATAGTTCGGAGGGAATCAAATCAGCCAAGTTTCCTGTCATATTCCCTAGTACAGGGTGATGGAGGAGGGAAAAAGTGCAAGTTGAGGAGGTGAAGGTGGGCGTGGTGTGGCGGCTGGCAGCCAGTCTGGCAGCACGAGGTGCCCCCAGGCAGCAAGGGCACTGTCACCTGCCCAGGGACACTGCGGACGTTGCTTCAACCACGCTCTTGACTACACCTATCAACGTCCTGGTCGTGTTAAATGTATCCATTTTACACTAGTTTTCCAACCAGGACGGGAGAGCAATGTTGGTAGTAACAAGTCTCCCCCCCCACCCCCCAAAGAGAACCTCAACATCCCTACCCATCCCAGGCACTATTATATACCTTTGCTATATTCACTTTCCATTTTAAGACTATTACAACACCTAAATAAATTTGTCAACTCCACTGTACATAAGTTTCAATATTCACCTCAGCTACATCTGACCGTTACGGATCTGCTATAAACCATATTCGTGGCCTCACACATTATCCAGTGTCAACTTAAGTTTCCTGCGTACGACCTTTTAAGCAATGTTAAGCAAAAATTCTGGCAGTCTACAACCTCATGCAATATTAAGATTAGCACGTTTTCCATAATTTTTACTGTCTCAAGGGGTCAATTCATGTCTTAGTCCCCCCCCCCCCACTCTTCCCTCTTATTTCTGGCCTCCAAGACCCGATCATATCTAACAAGCTGTGTATATAAGTTACCTTGACCTCTGTATTCCACTTTCCATCTTATGAAAAAACCATTTCCTAGAAGTCCCTATCGCTCATCTTACCTGCCAGTAATGTTTCCTGTATCTCCCCCCCCCCTCAAACACCTGATAAGCTAGAAATTTTACGGTCGTGATCCCTGAATACATGACAAGCTGCTGACCACTGCCACCTTAAGACCAGAGCGAACAAACCTTCTCAGGTTGGCAGCCAACAATTACGGTGCCAAGTAGAGCACAGGCTCTCGCCAGCATCTTAATTCCTCTCCCACGTTTACAGACGTGTCACCAGACTGATACATCATGAAGCTTCTCTTTTCATTAGACCGTTCTTGCATTTACCTGTGCATGCTAATCAAGTTATGATTAAGCTAATGAGCTATACAGACTAAAGTTACAATTTATGGATGTTTTAGATTTATTTTCTACTAACTCAAATAGCTTTCTGAACCTAGGGCGTTATTCTCAAATCTAGCACCTCCCAACCAGGAACTGGTTTCGATTATTAGGTTTAAAGCTTACTAACTACAAGAGGGTTACATTAAGAACAATCGTCTGTGATCAGAAAATTTAATTACCAAAACAAGGCTCGAGTAAAACGTGTACATAAAGATATACACCTCTGTATATCCTTGGCGCCAGCACACCTACCCCCAATGTTCCCGGCTAGTGTGTATTGCCAAGCTGAGACATTTTACGAGTGTGCGGGAACAATCATCGCCACAGTTGCTCCACTAGCTAGTACACCAAATGTACAAGCTACTGGTCACGAGTAGTCGAACCTTCCAGGGGGCGCCTCGATGCCGGTGAAAATAAGAGGAATTTGATCTTGTTACAATGAGTTACACGAGAGATTTTACTTCCTCCTGTTACAATGAGCTACGAGAGATTTGATCTGCCTCCTGTTACACCGAGCTGCACGAGCCGTACCTGTCTAGTCCCCCGCCTCCCCAGAACTCGTCTCAAACTGAAATAATACATGTACTGGACACTTTCCATAAGGGCAAAATTCTGACACTAGGGAGTGAGGGGTGCCTTTTTGAAGGATCTTAAAGGAATTTAGACTTATCAAATATTTCCCAGGCACTGTACGGCCCTTAGTTTAGCACCTCCATGATCACAATACACGTGAAATTAATATTGTACATAGAACACAGGTGAACAATACCTGTGGGGGGCAGGCGGTGTGCCAGACCTAGGAAGTCTCATCACGTCCCAGGACAATCACGCACATCTATCTACACCTAATCCCAGCCTTCACATCAACTGCATAGCAGTATCACAAAGTAATTACGGAACTTACCCCCCCCCCCAAGGAAGGACTTCACAGGTGTTGTACAACCCCCTCCCTTTCCTATGGGTTTAGCGCTTCGCCATAAATTTAAGAATTATCAGTGGTATTAAAACGGTAACAGAGCTGTACCACCATCTGTTAATTAAGGGTTGTAGCTAGGCAGCAACCTGGTTGAGCAGGCAGTCAGTTAAACTTCGGGACTAAGAAGAATCAAGTGTGAGTGATGCGGAAATTCTAAACTCGAAGGTGCCATACAGCACCTGGCAAATTATGCAGTTTTGAAACAAGGTCAAATATATATAAAAGGTGCACCTACATACCGTCAACCACACTATCATGTTTTCTTTGGGTATGTGCAAATTACGCGGTGGGTCGATTCCAGGTACGGGCGGAAACTATGGGCACGTTTCCTTACATTTGCTGTCACTGTTCATCTAGCAGTAAGTAGGTACCTGGGTGTTAGTCAACTGTTATAGTAAGCTCAGATCCTTTAAAATTGACAAACTGTAGAGCTTTGGGTTACTTGATAACCACCTCTCACTAGCATTCTAGTCTACTAGTTGGAGACTTTGGGGAGGGTCCACGCCCTTACAGCCTGATCCTAGACCAAGCCTCCTGGTCTAAGGCCTAATTAGCCAGGTTGTTATTGCTGCACCATAGCTCGTCTGATCAGGAACAGACTAGCCGTTTTCTCGAAGACAACTCGAGAAGTGTAGGTGAACACAGCATTCTCCTTCCACTTCTATTCACTGAGAATTTTGCACTGTCTGCAGAACCTTCGATTTGTAGTGTGATGCGAGTGCAGATCTGGGACCAACTAAAAATTCAGTAAATTAAGACATTGCAAGTAGTTGTCTGGGGAAGTACACAGCCAGTAATTTAGGCGCATAATTATTCCAACAGATTCAACAACTTCGCCTGCCTTAATGTGGCTGCCATAGTACAATGTTCCAGCCGAATCTTTTAGCTTCCAAGGGCCACCGCCCCCCTGCGGCCCGGTCCCAAAACCACGCCTGCTTGTTGCTGACCTGATCAGTCAGGTGTTGGTGCTTAGTCCAACATTTCCCCCCCCCCACCTTAGGCTAATCAGGAACAGATACAGGTAACAAGATGAATCCTCAAAAACATCCATCACCACGGCTTCTATACTGAATTGCGACCCTATCAAGCGAGATCCTGACATTATCCTCCCTAATTCCAGCCCATAAACTTATCCCCACGGCTTCTAAAGACGGGATACTTCCGCCATAACTCAATTTCCCGAGAAAGTCAGCGCACAACTTTTGACAGGCAACATATGCATGGCGCCGTGAACCCTGTCACCTGGGATGAGCCATCGAGTGGGCTAGCTTGGGGAAGGGTAGGTATATGGGGTGACCTCCGAAGTATATCACCCTTCAAAACGGGGGGGTCGGGATGCTCTGATGCTGAAGGATGTTTGATAGGAATTTAACCGCTTTCTCAGAGCATGCTGTTATGAACGAAGAATTTAGCACCAGGTAAATTATCAACATGAAGTGTGGTGAAGTACCGACTTCTCAACCACCGGGATGGAAGTTCCTGTTCTGGATGCGACTACTAGCAACTTAAACTTTACCAACTAGTCCACAGCAGTTTAGTGCCAGCCCAAAGTAACAGTCTTCTAAACTTGTCTAAGTTGTGTGTTAGGTAAAAATGACATGGGCAACTAATGTGGCATTTTATTCTAGCTTTGTCTAGCCGTCACATTAATTAGTATCCTTGAGTAAGTTTACTTAGGCACGAGTAGGTACACAAGTACAATCAGTGGATACAACAGAAGGTCAAATGACATATCCATTGGGGTCATGTACCCAACATTGATAATTCTGCCTTTTATTACTAAGTTATGTGGTTTAATTGCAAGTGAATAAGCATTGGTGGATAGTGCGGCTACACATGCATGTAGTGTAGATACTGGTGCATTATAGGGGCGTTTGTGGTGTACGAAGTGTAGTTGAGCAAGCGGGAGCTGGCCTACTCTTGCTGATGGGGAGGTGGGGGGGGGGAAGGTGGGGGTGGTGGAGGGTATGAGGGAGATACTGGGACCAGATATTTATAACCCTCACCACGTGCTGTCTGCTCCACACTACCCATTATACTTTTCATAAAAAACTACATCAAACCATTTTTCGGACAAACTGAGGGCAATTTTTTTCTGGCAAGTACAGAGCTTTAAAAGGACAGTAATGGAAACTAGTCACTGACTGAGTTGCACCACGTAATTTACCTAGATGAACTTTCTTACAGTACACTTTCCTTAATTAACCCGTAAACGGTCCAAACGTATATATACGTTTTTTCAACATTTGAATGTAAAAAAACGGTATTAAAAAAAGTAGATTTTTTTTTTTACATTTGAAAATGTGTAAAAAAAAAAAAATAGATCTACTTTTGTAGCACTACACATGTGAACGTAGATCTGCTTGGACCGTTTACGGGTTAATACGACGTTCAACCTAGACGAGGCTTCATGAGGCTATGTAGGTGAAACCTTAATAATGGAAGCTTTGCCTGTTACACTTCAAACGGCTAACTTCAGGAAGTGTACGTGATGTTCTGTAATCGTGACCAGTTTCTAGTTTATAAATCGTGATTACCTTTAAAAACTGAGCTCAAGCTCACAACTACGATCAGCAATAATTTTCAGGTTTGTAGATGACTGGTTCAGAGAACCGACATGATAAATTAGACAAGGTTGAGGGACTGATTACCTCATTCTCCTCCTATTCTTCAAGATTCTCCTTTGTATGGACTGATGAATGAAGCCACTGTGTGGCGAAACGTTTCCTCAATAAAGATACCCAAAAGTTGCACATATGTCTAATTTATCAATAATTTTCAGACTTGCTGCCACAGCCTCTGGCCCAGCCATCACAACCAGATGACAAGCAAGACTTGCAACAGAAAAACATTAAAATGGTATAAAATACCGACAGATTGTTAGGAAAGACACATGCAACAGTTAGGTATCTATTTCGAAATAAAGATACCTAACTGTTGCATATGTGTCTTGCCTAACAGAAATAAACATGCAATATAATGTGATCCATTCTTGACAACGTTTCGCCCATACAGTGGGCTTTATCAAGTCACAAACGTTGTCAATAAAGGATCACATTATACTGCATGTTATTTCCATTGTGTCGGTATTTTATACCAATTTATTTCAAAGACTTGCAACAGTTGGGTATCTTCACCGATTAAAAGTTTGTACCGTAAATTACATTCACTTCATAAGCTCCTCCTCCGCACTTGTGCTGTATTCTATTCAAGATTGATGGACTGACCACATCGACTAAAGGCTGAGGGACTCATTACCTCATTCTCCTCCTGTTCAAGATTCTCCTTTGTATGGACTGATGAAGCCACTGTGTGGCGAAACGTTTCCTCAATAAAAATACCCCAAGAGTTGCACATATGTAATTTATCAGCTTGTCTGTTCTGTGAACCATTGATCTACAATTCTAAGACGAAGAATGAGGGGGAAACGAAGTGTAAGTGGAAGATGGGTATTAAAGGGGATATAAATAAGTCTTGATCTCTCTCTCTCTCTCCAAGAGAATCCGATATAATTAATTCAAATTAGATAAGTTTAGATTTAGAAAAGATATAGGAAAGTACTGGTTTGGAAATAGGGTCGATGAGTGGAACAATCTGCCTAGTAGGGTTATTGAAGCTAAAACCTTGGGTAGTTTCAAATTTTGGTTAGATAAATACACGAGCGAGGGGCTGGAGTTAAATGGGACTCGCACGAGTTAGTGGATTTATCAGAGCTTATTGTTAGGGCAAATATTCTGTTAGTGGGTTGGATTTGTGAAATACCTGCCCAGTATGGGCCAACAGGCCTACTGCAGTGTTCCTCTGTTTCGCCTAGGCGGTAGGCTTCTTCAGTCAAATAGAGACTGCAGGCAGCCAAAGTGACTTCGGTGAAAAATACAATGTTGCAGACGCGTCTTAACGTGTCAGTATTTTATACAATTTTCAACAAATCTCAAACAGATGTTCACCAGGTAGCTGTCGAGTTTCCTCTTTATAAATTCATTTGTTGCAGCAATATTTGTCAAACTAATGACATTGGTGTATGTTGTGCAAGATACTCAGAGTATATATACATTCCCCAGAGAGGTAAGACACACATGCAACAGACAACTTTATTCCGAAACGTTTCGCCTACACAGTAGGCTTCTTCAGTCGAATACAGAAAATAGGCAGGAACAGTAGAGATGTGAAGACGATGTAATCAGTCCATCAACCTTAAAGTCGTGATGGACTGATTACATCGTCTTCACATCTCTACTGTTCCTGCCTACTTTCTGTATTCGACTGAAGAAGCCTACTGTGTAGGCGAAACGTTTCGGAATAAAGTTGTCTAACTGTTGCACATGTCTTACCTAACAACCTGTCGGTATTATATACCATTTTGATGTTCATTCCCCAGAGAAATTAGGTCTAATAATAACGATCCCAAATGGGTTAACAGGAGATTAAAGCATCTATTAGGGGAGAAAAGGGGAATTTATAGGCGCATCAGAAGAGGGGAGGTTAACCTTACTGACCAATATGTTCAGCTTAAAAGAGAAGTAAAAATGGGGATTAGAAAGGGTAAACGTGACCATGGAATTAGAGTTGCTAATGAATCAAAGACTAATGCAAAGGGGTTCTTTCAAGTGTATAGGACGAAGGTGAAGGAAAAAGTAGGACCTCTGAAAATTGGGAATGGACAGCTGACGGATAATGAACTGGAAATGTGTTCCTTATTTAATGACTATTTTTTGTCAGTTTTTACACAGGAAGATGTAAATGAGATTCCAGTAATTAACAATTATTTGGTTCCTGATGAATTTAAGTTAACTAATATTACTGTCACGAGGGACATGGTTATTAAACAGACAAACTGAAGCAAAGTAAGTCCCCGGGACCCGACGAGTTGTTTTCCAGGGTACTTAAGGAATGCAAGATGGAGCTTAGTCAGCCATTAACGAGTGTAATGCATCCATCGTTACCGGTGTTGTGCCAGAGTTGTGGAAGATGGCTAATGTGGTTCCTATATTCAAATCAGGGGATAAGTCCACTCCTTCAAATTACCGTCCAATAAGCCTGACATCTATAGTGGGCAAGTTATTAGAATCAATTATAGCTGACATTATTAGAAGTCACCTTGAAGAGCATAACTTGATAAATGAATCTCAGCATGGATTCACGAGAGGTCGTTCCTGCCTGACAAATTTACTGACGTTCTTCAATAGAACATTTGAGGCAGTTGACAGTGATCAAGAATATGATATTGTTTATTTGGATTTTAGTAAAGCCTTCGATAGAGTACCTCACACAAGAGACTTAAGAAAAGTGGCAGCTCATGGTATAGGAGGTAAAGTTCTAGCACGGATCTAGGCATGGCTTACCAATAGAAAGTTGTCATTAATGGAGTGAAATCTGAATGGGGATTAGTCACTAGCGGCATTCCACAAGGATCAGTTTTGGGCCCTCTCGTTCATAATTTACATTAATGACCTTGAAGGGATTACGAGTGATACGAGTAAGTTTGCTGATACAAAGATAGGCCGTATAATTCACTGAGGAGGATCGCAATGAACTCCAGGAGGATTTGGACAAATTAATGTCTTGGTCTGAAAAGTGGCAGATGAAGTTCAATGTGGATAAGTAAGGTACTAGCCCTTGGTAATGAAAATAACCCTCGAAGCTATAATCTAGGTGAAGTAGAGCTTGATCCTACAGAATGTGAAAGACTTGGGCATCATGGTAAGCAGAAATCTGAAGCCAAGACAGCAGTGCCTTAGTGTGCGCAACAAAGCCAACAGATTACTTTATCTCAAGAAGTATAAGTAACAGAAGTCCAAAAGTTACTTTACAGCTCTATACATCACTAATGAGGCCTCATTTAGATTATGCTGCTCAGTTTTGGTCCCCTTACTACAGGATGGACAGACACTGTAGAGAACATACAGAGAAGAATGATTAAAATGATTTACTGTGTAAGGAACCTCTCGTATGAAGATAGACTTAAAGCCTTAAATCTCCACTCTCTGGAGAGGCGTAGAATGAGGAGATATCACTGAAGTGTACAAGTGTAATAAAGTTGGTAGAATTACCGACAATATGCAAAGTAAAAGGACACAAGTGCAACTAATGACACTTTGAAGAATTGAGACTTATGCAACACATGGGAATCTTTATTGAAGAAACGTTTCGCCACAGTGGCTTCATCAGTCCAATACAAAGTAGAAATGTGTAAGGAGAGTAGAAGTTTGAGGTAATCAGTCCCTCAACCTGGAATCGATGTGTTCAGTCCATCACTCTTGTAGGAACACATCGATTCCAGGTTGAGGGACTGATTACCTCAAACTTCTACTCTCCTTACCCATTTCTACTTTGTATTGGACTGATGAAGCCACTGTGGCGAAACGTTTCTTCAATAAAGATTCCCATGTGTTGCACAATTCTTCAACTTGTCGGTTTTCTAAACCATTCATCACTAATGACATTTTATTGTGGCAACGTTTCGCTCTCCAGGAGCTTTGTCAAGCCGATACGGTATCAAAGCTCCTGGAGAGCGAAACGTTGCCACAATAAAATGTGTAATTAGTTGCACTTGTGTCCTTTTACTTTACAAGGGAGATGGTAGCGAGGGAAACTTAATTGTTAAGTCGGTAGGAAACTTGGACCTGCCTCGCATGGGCCAGTAAGCCTGCTGCAGTGTTCCTTTATGTTCTTATCTTTGAGAACCCAGTCTGACCTCATCCGCTCGTCTCTAGGCCTATCGAGAAGAGGAATACATCGGCGCATGCGCAGGACGCAGCGAGGCTGGCAGGTAGCCAGACTATAAATATATTAGGAATATACATTACTCAAGTATTACACCGTTAACACTAACGTCAACATGCAACCATCACGTGATAAATGGTTTTGAGAACCGACAAGTATATAAGCCGGGGCCCAAGACTGTTCAACTGCCTCCCAGCATACATAAGGGGAATTACCAATAGACCCCTGACTGTCTTCAAGAAGGCACTGGACAGGCACCTAAAGTTAGTACCTGACCAACCGGGCTGTGGTTCGTACGTCAGCTTGCGTGCTGACAGTAGTAAAACCCTGGTTGATCAGACCCTAATCCACCATGAGGCCTGGTCTCAGACCGAGCCGCGGGGGGCGTTGACCCCGAAACACTCCAGGTAAACTATACAAGCCACTTCTCCAGTCATATGCTGCACTTTGTACTGGATTAATAAAGCCACTGTGGCGACACGTTTCCTTAATTAAAAATTACCATATGTTGCACAAGTCTCAACCTTCAACATGCAACTATCATATATACTAGTGTTGTCACCACCATTCGGTGTTGCCGAAATTTATAGTATAGTGCACATTGTTCCGACAATGCAACCGATTCATTATGAAAATGACTAAACTTAAATACCATAGTTAGTCAGATTAGTTTAAGAATGGGACTAAATATCTGGGAATCTTTATCGAGGAAACGTTTTGCCAGCCACTGACTACTTCAGTCCAATGCAGAACGGTGGAAGAGCGAGGTAATCAGTCCCTCAGCCTGGAGTCTATGTGCTCAGTGCTGTCCTGAAGACTGATGGACTAACACCGACTCCAGGTCGAGGGACTGATTACCTCCGAACTCAGTCTTCCACCGTTCTCTGTACCGGACTGAAGGAGCCACTGACTGGCGAAATGTACCCTCGAAGATTACCAAATGCTCCACAAGTGTAAGTCTTCAATTTATCGGTCTCTTAAAACCATTTACATCTGTTAGCCTACATAACATGCCTACTTGCCCATCCACTACACTAGTGTGTGTACAAGAATGGTATATAATACCGACAAGATGAAATTAAGACACTTGTGCAACATCTGGGTATCTTTATTGTATACATTTCGCCATCCAGTGGCTGGACCGATACCTATAGTCAGTGCCGGATCAGCCGGGCTGTGGCTCGTACGTTGGACTGCGTGCGGCCAGCAGTAACGGCCTAATTGATCAGGCCCTGATCCATCGGGAGGCCTGGTCATGGACAGGGCCGCGGGGGCGTTGATCCCCGGAATAACCTCCAGGTAACCAGGACATAACTTGAAGACAGTAGGACTATATACAGAAGATGAAGTAATCAGTCCCTCAACCTTTGAGTAAGTTAAGACACTTGTGCAACATCTGGTTATCTTGTGCAAGAAAGGTACAAAATACCGACAATATGAAAGTTAAGACATGTGCAACATCTGGATATCTTTATTGTAGACGTTACGTCTACTACAATAAAGATATCCAGATGTTGCACGTGTCTTAACTTTCATATTGTCGGTATTTTGTACCTTTCTTGCACAACTTGTCTGACACTGCAACATCATGGAATCTTGGTTCAGAGGACATCTACAAGACCTTCACGGCTGCTGCAACTAACCCATCTCTTTGGGAAGGACCTACTTCCACTGGGGAATCCCGCCTACCAGTGACTTTGCCCTCGTCTGCTGCCCGTCCCTATCCACTGACGCCTATATAAACCGCCAGTCTTCTTGTCTTTGCTCCAGATTCTCCTCCACCACGATGCTGTGAACACTAACTCCAAGGCCGAGGGACTGATTACCTCATCTTTTGTATATAGTTCTTCTGTTTTCTAATTATGTCCAAGAATTTGTATTGATAAAGCCACTGGATGGCGAAACGTTTACAATAAAGATAACCAGATGTTGCACAAGTGTCTTAACTTTCATCTTGTCGGTATTGTATACCTGTCTTGCACAACCTTTGAGTAGGTGCGAAGAGCACCGTAGTAAAATACACTAGAGTATTTTTCCAAGACTTACCATCAGCGTCCACTTCGTTGATCATGTCCTGCAGCTCAGCCTCGGTAGGATTCTGACCGAGCGACCTCATGACTGTACCCAACTCCTTGGTTGTGATTGTGCCGTCACCGTCCTTATCGAAGAGGGAGAATGCCTCCTTGAATTCGGCAATCTGTTCCTCGGTAAGCTGATCCGCCTGGAGAAAAAGCATAAATTACAAAACACGAACTCGTGAAGTCTTAATTGCAAACAAACCGGGGAACGGGAGGAGTCAGATCATGGAGAGTCCTAGAACTCCAGGCTTGAGACTAGGACCGCGGGTTCAATCCCGGCCGGGGGTATGGTTCCAGGCTTGGAGTTTCAAGACTCTCCACAAGATGAACACTGCAGCAGACCTACTGGCCCATGCGAGGCAGGTCCAAGTCCCCTACCGGCTTAAGCGAGTGACCCAACCTAGTCAGGACAGGTCACATTCACTTAAGGAGCACGGCATCAGACCTAGCAGCACAAGCTAGTCAGGTTCAACTCTCACCCACTCATGTATTTAACCTATTTTTAAAACTACACAACGCTTTGGCTTCTATACGGTACTCTGGAGTTTCACTCATCCACAACTATTACCAAACCAGTGCTTTCCTATATCCTTACTGAATCTGAATTTTTCCAACTTGAAACCATTGCTGCGAATCCTGTCTAGGCTAGATATTTTTAGCGTGATATTTATATCCCTTTTATTTATGCCCGTTTCCCCATTTATACACCCCAATCATATCCCCCTAATTCTATGCCTTTCTGGATAGTGCAGATTTAGGGTCCTAACCCTATCTTAATAGGGAAGATTTCAATGGTTTTAGAAATATTGAGTTCTGCATATTGTACGGCAGAAATAAAAAAAATCTATTAATATTCAAAATTATTTAAATAAACATGGCGGCTCAAATTTGTTATATTTTAAAGCAGGCTGAATTAATTCTCCAAAATATTAACGTTAATTTAAAAGCTGTTATTTCAGGTTATCTAACAGTCCACAGGATTACACAGCTGGTGCACTTTCATGCCTAAGACCATAAGAAATGAGGAACACTGCAATAGGCCTGTTGGCCCATACTAGGCAGGTCCTTCACAAATCCAACCTTTTACTATTACACAGCTGGTGGAATTTCATGCCTCAACTTTACAAACTCTTAAAACCGAAGCAATACTTCATCTACTAAAAGTAAGCGAGGTAATAACGGACGGAAAAAAAAAAAATCCCGGATGAACGAGTATTTTTAATATGATACACGAGCAGTATGGTGATACCCTATTCTATGATAGTTACATAGTAAATAAAACACTCGTGCAGTATAAAAAAATGTAGTTTACATGTAATGTAAGAAACAAAAACCACTAGGCATGCATATGCATTAGTAGTTAACCCTGCTATATATCACGTAGCAAACACCCAAGATAAGGAGTAATCTAGATGAATAGCACCTTGGCTGTGTAAATCCTCTAGCGCTCTTGGTGTGTATATATATAGTCAACTGGTAGGGATAAAACCACGAATACCACATCAGGATAGGGAGAAGTTCGTTGCAGGTTGGGAAGGGGGTGGGAGGATGGGACGAGGCTCGGGTAGTCTTGTGGGGGGGATGGGGAGAAAGAGGGGGTAGATAAAAGGTTGGGGGGAGGATGGGAATGGGGGGGGGGCAGTCGATAAACTCCGCCACAGCTGGCAACAGCAGCTTACACCAGGGACTGCTAGCAACCGTTCGACTTTAAACGGTCCACCAGTTGCTCGACCAGGACCCCTCCATCTAGGATCAATCCTACACGCAAATAGGGTTTGGAGAAGGTATAAAGGGGATTCTTTCCAAAGGAAAACTTAAGTCTGCAAGGGTCAGAGCGCCTGTGGAATGCAGCCAGGTTTGATCCAAGAAAGAAGTATGGATCGCAAGTTTGAGAAATGGCCGTTCGGCGGCCTTTGCCGAAAGCCATACACCACGTGTTCTATATACCGGGAAAAATTGTACATCAAAACCAGTGTACCACCTGCAGCAACAGCCTGTTGACCAGGTCAACACCAGGAGCCTGGTGGATCAGGCTCCAGTAGAAAATCTTAAAAGGTACATGGTACTTCAGGAACAGTCATCCAGAGATTTGCTTCTCGTGAACTTAGAGTACCTTACTCGATTTTAAAGGATTACTGACTAGTTTGCAGGCGATATGTAGCCTTAATGACTGACATTTAAACTTTCCACAACCATTACCTATTACTTTAAATCCTACAAAAACTAGGATCAATGTCAACTGAATACACAGTAATACACCCGTGTACATGTTCTGCTTACTCAGGTTTGCACATTTCATACTCTCATCCACAGCCTGGCACCGAACTAAATGCGCAGAATATTTTAAAGGAAAATGCTGCAACTTTTGCGAAATCTGCTGGCATCTAACCCCTCTCCTTCCACCGGGGATGTCATCCAGAGATGGTAAGTCTAGTAACAGCAACTTGCTGGTCTAGTAATAGCACGTAGTTGTGATGGAGCAATTCCCTGGAAGCAGCTGTAGCTACTATGTTATGCTTGTCATTACCTACCAAGTTTCCCCAGCTGAAGTCGACAGATTTAAGGAACAAGGCGTGAAACTCCTAGCTTCTGCCCCCGCCATTAGATTAGTATAGCAGCATTGTCTATCTAACAAACAAGGGCAACGTGTGCCCTATCTGATAACAGCAACAGTGTGTCACTACCCATTAGATATAAATCCACCTCGACTGGAAGGATACCGCACGATTATACAATTTAAACCAGAATAGAATCTAACGCTCATTAAAGTCTTAGGACAAAGGAAGCGTTTGTGGAAGCCAACTTCAGCAGACAGCCAGGGCCATTCATTGATCGTCGCCACGGCTGCCGCCACCCACCCAGCGAGGGGAAAAAGGGGAGGTGGGTTAATAAAATTCTTTCATTGTCTGACATGCGCACGAACACTGCTGATATTATCTTTGCCCAGGAATCAAGATTGGTCTATTAAGACTGAAAATAATCCACCTGACGCGGGAATCTTACGACCCGACCAGTTTAGTGGTGCCGGCAGTGTGGCGCGGCCACGCAAAATGGGTGGTGGTTCAATATGCACGTGAAGGTGGGGTGGCCGTTAGCACGAAAGTGTGGGAGCGGCAGCAGCAGTAACTGCTAGCTTACCGGACGGACGCCTCGAATCAAATTCAGTACAAGTAAAAACTTAATATATTATCACACTGGCCGATTCCCACCAAGGCAGGGTGGCCCGAAAAAAACTTTCACCATCATTCACACCATCACTGTCTTGCCAGAAGGGTGCTTTACACTACAGTTTTTAAACTGCAAAATTAACACCCCTCCTTCAGAGTGCAGGCACTGTACTTCCCATCTCCAGGACTCAAGTCCGGCCTGCCGGTTTCCCTGAACCCCTTCATAAATGTTACTTGCTCACACTCCAACAACACGTCAAGTATTAAAAACCATTTGTCTCCATTCACTCCTATCAAACACGCTCACGCATGCCTGCTGGAAGTCCAAGCCCCTCGCACACAAAACCTCCTTTACCCCCTCCCTCCAACCTTTCCTATGCCGACCCTTACCCCGCCTTCCTTCCACTACAGACTGATACACTCTTGAAGTCATTCTGTTTCGCTCCATTCTCTCTACATGTCCGAACCACCTCAACAACCCTTCCTCAGCCCTCTGGACAACAGTTTTGGTAATCCCGCACCTAACTTCCAAACTACGAATTCTCTGCATTATATTCACACCACACATTGCTCTCAGACATGACATCTCCACTGCCTCCAGCCTTCTCCTCGCTGCAACATTCATCACCCATGCTTCACACCCATATAAGAGCGTTGGTAAAACTATACTCTCATACATTCCCCTCTTTGCCTCCAAGGACAAAGTTCTTTGCCTCCAAGGACAAAGTTCTTTGCCTCCAAGGACAAAGTTCTTTGCCTCCAAGGACAAAGTTCTTTGCCTCCAAGGACAAAGTTCTTTGCCTCCAAGGACAAAGTTCTTTGCCTCCAAGGACAAAGTTCTTTGCCTCCAAGGACAAAGTTCTTTGCCTCCAAGGACAAAGTTCTTTGCCTCCAAGGACAAAGTTCTTTGCCTCCAAGGACAAAGTTCTTTGCCTCCAAGGACAAAGTTCTTTGCCTCCAAGGACAAAGTTCTTTGCCTCCAAGGACAAAGTTCTTTGCCTCCAAGGACAAAGTTCTTTGCCTCCAAGGACAAAGTTCTTTGCCTCCAAGGACAAAGTTCTTTGCCTCCAAGGACAAAGTTCTTTGCCTCCAAGGACAAAGTTCTTTGCCTCCAAGGACAAAGAAGAAAGTAAAAACCGTCTCCTTAAAATATTACCGGACTACTTACAGAGGCAGTCACTTAATCTGGTAACTATTACCAACAATTAATCTTACAGCCATACAGCAACTTAACCAGCCCTAAGAAATATGCCATAATCATAGTAACTGGCATGACTAATACCAGTTATAAAGATACAATACCTGCAATAAACAGCCAACAAATATCTAGTCACATGGTAAACTACAAGCAGCCATATGGCAACCAATGTCTGCCGTACCTCTGACCTACTTTGGTTCCCCCTTAGTGTCGAGGCCCGACCTCCATATTCCATAAGCACCAGTAAAGCAACTTGCACAAACCTGCCAAAACCATATTGTAACTAACAGGTAAACAGAAATGTCTATGGGGCACCGCACACGGTCTCGTCCTTCACAAAAATTCAATCCCCCCCCCCCTTTTATAACATTTGCCATACACTGAAGGGGCCCAGCGTGGAATTCAAGAACAAAAGCATGCAGTTATCCTGGGAAAACTCATCTCGTTGCTTACATCAAATGGAGAAGCCTCGTGTTGCATCTTGTACACAATTCTTTACGAGGGATGAACAGACAAGCCAGCGGAAGGCATCTGCATTTAATCAAAGCTTTCACTGATCCTATTACACAAGTCCATTAAGAGGACAAATTTCCCATTTTTTTCGACAAAATGCCACTACCCAAGCTCCCTGGAATGTGGCAACGTCGCCTTAGTAAACAATTTGGTTAGCTGAACAAGTAAACATCTTGCCACAGCATCCAACGCACACGAATTTCATCACTGGTGCTTCCACAAACTGATTCATGAGGTAATTGGTAGAGTTAATACATTTGGAGGCATAAGAGTATCAACCATGTAGATGACTGGTTCAGAGAACCTACAAGTTGATAAATTAGACATTGTGCAACACTTGGGTATCTATCAAGAAGGGACTGACCACACTGACTCAAGGCCGAGGGACTGACCACACTGACTCAAGGCCGAGGGACTGACCACACTGACTCAAGGCCGAGGGACTGACCACACTGACTCAAGGCCGAGGGAGTGATTACCTCTAACTCCCCCTGTTCTTCACTATTCTCCTTTGTATGGACTGATGAAGCCACTGTGGCGAAACGTTTCCTCATTAAAGATACCCAAGTGTTGCACATGTGTAATTTATCAAGAGTATCAACTGTTTGTGAAGCTTATACGAGTGCGCCAGCAGCGAGCACCCACCCCAGCTAACACTGGGGTGCCTAGTACGGGGCCGGGTCTGGGTTGGATATTCTCCCTTCAGGTCAATACTCTAGTGGGTTATAAACAAGGGCCCCCAATCTACGGCCCCTGGGCCACGTGTGGCCCTTCTAGGAAATGGATGCGGTCCTTATATGAGATTACGGATTCGTTTTTGTATAGGTTCCACACTGCCCAGTATCTACAATTACACGAACAGTTATTACATAAAAATTACAAAATGCGGCCCTCCTTAAATTTGCCTTTTCAAACTGGCCTTTTAATAATAAAAGATTAGGGGGGGAGGGGGGACTACTAAATTACGAGGTTCAAACGTTGTTAGGTGGTTCTAAAAGCCGAATACTTCCTGTCCTCTAAAGGGCATACTGAACATGACTGCTTAAGTAAATTAATGTTTTATTAGAGATTTTTTTTTCCAGCATGTTTACGTACCCCCCCCCCCAAGGGTGCGCACTCGACTCAAGTCCGGGGTTCGATCCCCGGTGCGGGTGGAAACATTACGAGGTGTTGTCTTAAGACACCTGCTGTCCCAGTTTACCTAGTAAATAGGTACCTAGGCGTTAGTAGACTGGTGTGGGTCGCATCCTGGGGACAAATTAACTTAATTTACCCGAATTGTTATAATCAAAAAGAAGCACTAAGCCACAAGGGCTATACAGCACTGCAGGGTAGGGGAGGAGGGATGATCAGTAGGTTACAGAAAACAGCGGGGCAGGGGATAGTACGGGGGTAGAGGGTAGCAAGAGATTGAAGTAGAAAGGGCTGAAGGTATCAGAATTTGTGAAGTCAGTCAGTTGTCAAAAAGTCAATGAGAGTCTGGATGAAAGGTGGGTCCATCAGCGAGAAGGGAAGGTAAAGAGCAGCGGAGCGAAGACGACGACGGAGGTAAATTCTGCGTGCTCGTTGATAAAGTGGGCAGTCCAACAGAATGTGGCTGACTAATAATGGAACTTAGCAATTCTCACAGAGGAGCAGGGCGCCTCTCCATGAGATATCCACGAGTAAGAAGAGTATGGGCAATGCGAAGACGGGAGAGAGTAGTCTCCCAACCTCGACACTGGTGATAAGAAGACGGCCAGTAACCTATACTCGGTTTAATAGATTGAAGTTTGTTGCCGAGCATAGTAGACCAACGTTGTTGCCAAATGGTGTCAAGGTGGGAAGATATTGCAGCAAAATAGTCCGTAAATGGAATACCTCTACATGAAACTGGTAGGTCGTGTACTGCTGACCGCGCAGTAGTGTCTGCCTGTTCATTGCCCTGTACGTCAACATGACCAGGGACCCAACAAAAAACAATATCTTTATGCTTGGTAAAGATGTGGCGTAGCCAAAGTTGGATACGGAGGACTAAGGGGTGAGGTGTATCAAATTTCTGTATAGCCTGTAAAGCACTAAGGGAGTGAGAACCACAAATGATGACACAGGCATAGATGCAATACGGATAAGTGCTGTAACGATGGCATACAATTCAGCAGTAAAAATACTAGCCGAAGATAGTAAATGCCCTTTTACGACGCTGTCCGGAAACACTGCTGCGAATCCTACGCCGTCAGAAGACTTAGAGCCATCTGTGTACACAGCAATGGCATGAGAATGAGTGAAAGTGGTCAAGAAAATGAGAGCGGGAAGTGACCGTAGACAGTTGGGCTTTCGAGCAAGGGAGAGAGAAAGAACAGACTCGAACAGCTGGAACTTCCCAGGGGGGTAGGGAAAAGTGAGATGCTACATGTACATAGAAAGGTGGTAATTGAAGAGAAGACAAAGAGCGAATGAAGGCGAAGAGAGAAGGGACGGAGTAAACAGGGGCGGCGAACAAAAAGAATGTCTACTAATATCAGTGACCATTCTATAAATGGAAGGATTGCGGAGATCATGAGAGCGTACATAGTAGCGAAGGCAATGGGTATCACGGCGATCGGATAAGAATGGAACGTTCGCTTCTGCATAGAGGCTCTCGACAGAAGAGCGAAAAAGCACCAAGGCATAAACGTAATCCTTGGTAATGAATGGGGTTAAGGCTAGAGAGAGTAGCAGGAGATGCCGCTGAATAGATCTGGTCACCATAATCAAGTTTCGATAAGATAAGGGTGGAATGTAGGCGAAGGAGGGTTCGACGATCAGCTCCCCATGAAAGATGAGCAAGGGTTTTAAGGAGGTTCAGCCAGCTGTGGCAAGTTGCCTTCAGAGAGGTAATGTGAGGTTTCCAGGATAACCTACGATCAAAGAGGAGGCCCAGAAACTTTGATATCACGTTCTGGGATACGGGAGCCATCGAGGTACAAAGGATGATCGGAGATGAGAGCGTCTAGTGAAAGTAATTTGGTGGGTTTTAGTGCTGGAAAATTTAAACCCACGTGTGGTGGCCCAATTGGAAACACTGTCGACTGCATGCTGGAGAGAAACTGTAATAAGGTGACAGTCAGCGCCTGCACAGGCAATAGCGAAGTCATCAACAGAGTGATGACCAAATATTTGATGGAAGACTAGAGGCCAAATCATTAATAGCAAGGAGAAAAAGTGTTGTGCTCAGAACACATCCCTGGGGGACACCTTCAGCTTGGATAAAGTCCGGGGAGAGCACATTATTAACCCGAACACTGAAATGCCTGTCAGTTAAAAAGTTCTTAAGGAAGGATGGTAGATTGCCTCGAAGGCCTAAGGAGTGGGCTTGGGCTAAAATATTATACCTCCAAGTCGTGTCGTATGCCTTCTCAAGGTCAAAAAGTATGGCAATAACTGAGTGGTTATTCGCAAAGGCATTATGAACATACGTATCCAAGCGTAGTAAGGGGTCTATGGTAGAACGTCCCTTACGAAAGCCATATTGACGAGTGGAGACACTCGTGTGTCTCTAAATACCACACTAAACGTCTATTTACTAGGCGTTCCATCACTTTGCAAACTGCACTGGTAAGAGCAATGGGACGATAGTGGGAGGTTTCATGTCCCGTAGTGCCTGGTTTGCGGAAAGGGAGAACAATGGCGGATTTCCACAGCTGTGGAAGAACTCCTTGTGACCAAATAAGATTGTAAAGGCGTAATAGGACTGCAAGGGCCGACTGATGTAAATGTTGTAGCATACGAATATGAATGTTGTCGGGCCCAGCTGCCAATGATCGGCAAGCTGAGAGTGTTGCCTCCAGTTCTTGAAGTGTAAAAGGCACATTATACTGTTCTTCTCTGAGAGAAGAAAAGTCCAAGGGTGCTAACTCTCTGGCAGACTGAGGAAAGAAATGAGGGGCATAGATGGAGTCCCTGAGAAATACGGACCAGATGATTGCCAATTTCATTGGCAACATCTAGTGGGTTTGCTATATCAACACCGGCAACCCGCAGAACAGGAGCCGGGTCAGGAGAATATTTACCACTCAGTTTTCGTACTTTTTTCCAGACTGCACTCAGAGGAAGCAGAGGTGATGGTGGAGACAATCTCGCCAGCAAGTGCGTTTAGCATCACGGATGACACGGCGAGCAATCGCACGCTTCTGCTTAAATTCAAGAAGTCTGTGGTTCTATTGTACCGGTACCTGCCCCATGCAGCGCGTTTACAAGCAGACCACCAAGGCACGCATTTCTGAGAATGCCTGCCCGAAGTTTGGGGTATAGAATGAGAAGCTGCGGTTAAAACGGAGGACGAGAAGAGGTGTAAAAGCTCATCGATGGAGGACGAAGAAGGAACCTCTAAAAACAGTTAGGTGTGAATAAAGGTTCCAATTTGCCTGATCAAATTGCCAGCGTGGGATGCGAAGAGGTGGTGAATATGAAGGGGAACTAAGAATGATTGGGAAATGATCGCTGTCATGCAAGTCCGGAAGAACAGACCAAGTGAAGTCTAATGCGGCGGAGGAAGAGCAGACAGAGATCGATGCAAGAGAGCGAGTCCGAGTTTCAAAATGGGTGCGAGTACCTGTATTTAAAACATGGAGGGGGTGGGTGGCAAGAAAAGCCTCTAATTGAATGCCACGGGAATCACAGTGAGACCACCCCCCCAGAGGAAATGGTGGGCATTAAAATCACCAAGTAACAGAATCGGTGGTGGTAATGACTAAACAAGAAAGGCAATATCCGGAATAGATAATGCCCGAGAAGGAGAGATATATAAAGAAGAGCGTATACCACCTATGCAAGTGGATACGGGCTGCTGTGTAATGCAGCGAAGTACGAACAAATAGCTGATGGTACGGAATATCAGTGCGTAGAAGGGCACTTTCATTAAAGGTCCCATCAGGAAAAGGATCTGAAGAATACAATAAATTATAGCCTGAGATGGGAGAGAGAACAGCAGTGTAATTTTGGTTCCTGTAAGCAAACACCAACAGGGGAAAACTGGGAGAGTAACATCTGAAGCTCATCTCGATTACCCCTGAGGCCGCGTATATTCCACTGTAAATAGGCCATGATTGGCAATGATAAAGATACCTGAAATCCGCAGGTAAGGGTTCCTACGGACTAGAGGGGTTAGAAAAGTCCACATGCAGAGGCAGTGGAAAACGTTCAAGCAGCGAAGGAACGGTGCGCTGTGAAGAAAGGAGTTGCGCAGATGGAGTAGAGGAGAGAGAAGGAGCGGAGGGTGGATCAGTGTCCATTGATGGTTTGGTCTCTGCAATATATTCAGAGATTGCTTCAAGTGTTTCAGAATTCAGAGACGTCGTATGGGAGACAATATTGGAAATGGTAGGGGGAGGAAGAGTAAAGATTGAAACTGTAATGGACTGTACCAAGGTAGAGGGGGACGGAAGGGTGGAGGGAACTGGAGAAGCGTGGAAGGGGACAGAAGAGGCAGAAACCTGGGAGGTGGCCGAAGAGGAAGAAACTTGGGAGGGAACGGGGGAGGAAGGTATAGTACGAGGAGGAGGGTGAACCTCTACACTTGTAACAGAGCCAGTGAGAGGGGGAGAACCAGGTACAGAGACAGGGAAGGGAAAATGAGGAGAAGATGGGTAGGTGTTAACGGACCTTTTTTTGACTTTTGAGAAGTAGAGGGATGATTGGGAGGAGGTGTCATACGAGATCTCGTCGCTACTGAGGCTTGTGAGAGAACACGAAGAAGCAAGATCAGACAGACGAAGTAGGGACGTCTGAGCCGAGGACAGCAAAAGAATTAGCTACAGGAGTGACTATGGGAGAAGTAACCACAGAGATGGGTGCAGAAGATGGGATACCAGAAGTGGGGGGGGGGGGGGACGTTTTGAAACACGGGAATAAGAAACACGAGGTAGTCTCCCTTGGAGGCGGAGATGAGAAACTGCCATGGCATAAGGGAGACCTTCTGCCTCTGAGGTAACTGATTTCCCGCTCGTTTAAGTAGACTTGACAACGGCGAGAGTACGAAGGGTGAGCCTTATGACAATTAAGGCAAGAGGGAGGTCGATTGCAAGACATATTAGAATGGTCATCGGCATCACAGACTGGGCATTCGGCGATAGATCTGCAATATTTCGCTGGATGGCCAAATCGCCAGCAATTTCTACACTGTTGCGGTGTAGGGATCACCTTTCGAACTTGTAACTGATGTCCTGCTACATAAACTGAGGATGGGAGTTCACGGCTGTCAAAAGTTAAACGAGCCACATTGCTAGGGTATCGTCTCCGCCCGCGGGCAGGAAGAACGTAAGTGTCTACCTTGAGGATTGGGAGATCTTGGAGTCCCAGCTGTTCAAGAATGTCAGTGCCACATGTCTGGAAATTTTGTTGAACTATGGTATGGGGCAGAATGATGGCACCACTACAAGAATTGAGGGAATGATGCTTTGCAATAGTTACAGGAACAGTATTGATATGGGAAAGACGAGAAAGCTCACGAGCCTGGGTAGCATTCTGTATGGTGACGATGCGCATACCGCTCTTAAGAGCATGAAAAGAAATATCTTTACCAACATGGCGTAGGAGTGCCTTGCCAATACTGTGGTCAGAAAGATAGGCAGTAGAGGAAGTCGGTCGTAAAGTGAAGAATTTAGTCCGTTGTGCAGTCAAACTGAGCGTGGAAAGGTAGTGAAGGACGTGTATCTTTTCTGAGAAGAACGAGAAGGTGGAGAAGTATCATCAGCAGGTAATTGTCGTTGTCTTTTAGGCGTGGGACCAGAGTTGGTCCGATGTGGAACGGGCCGGCGATTCGAAAATTGCCGCACCATAGAGGGAGAGGCTGGAAGCATAGTCAGAGGAGAGCGAAGGTCAGATAAATCGAAGGAGTCAGTCGAGGCCTCAGTACCTGAAGCAGGTGAGGAAACAGCACTGGCAAGAGGTACAGAGGCACGAGGAGTGTCCGAAGAGTGGTCCAAAGACGGGGCGGGGTCAGAACGGGGTGCGGTATCAAGAAGGGGCCCCGAGGGTAGCAGGTTCATGGACTAGGGCTGCCATGGTTAGGTTACTTTTCTTTGTTTTTAAGAAAAAAAGAAAAAAAAGGGGGGACCGGGGAGGGATGTTCCTAGGAGGAATGAAAGGGACAAATCTCCCTCCGCGCCCAAGAGGACCTCAGCACCGCAAGTAGCGCAGATGCAGCATGGAACCCGTGCCATACGCTACCCATCATGCCAGTAAACCGGCAATCCGGGATAGCAACCTCACATCTGCCGAGCTACCTCGGACAAAAGAGAGGGCGGCCGGAAATCCGCCACAAAGCATACCTCCTTCGGCCACCACCCCCAGAATCCGAAAGGTGGCTTCCAGAGATACACCCATCGCCCGAGAGACACCCAAAGCCACCCTCCGGGATACCGGAGAGGGATCAGGACATCCCCAGGCAATCCAGATTCCACGGCAAACTACGCCACCGCCAATAACCTCAACGGAATGGGATGGACCCCGGTACCCTTTCCCCTACCTAGGAACTAGCGTGCCTGTAGAGAAAAAAAAAAAAAAAAAGGGCCAAATAGGAAGGGCAAAAGGGAGGGGTGGGGAGGAGGAAAGGAAAAAGGGGAGGATGGGGAGGATAGGATAGGGAACGGGGGATTGGGGGGTAATTAGGTTCGGTCTGAGGAAGTAGACCGACAGGTCTAATTCCTCAGACCAAGAGCCTCTTCACCACGCCAAGGAGCCCCCCCTTGAAGAGGTTAATTTACCCGAAATGCTCTTCATAACCAGGGTCTTTCTATACAGCAAGTCACTGATGTCAGCTATTGCTGTATATGTTGTACATGCACTTTTAGATACAAAATTAAGTGTAGGGATATGACATGACATCGGGACGGGGCTAAAGGGGTGGATGGGTACTGCCATTTCTTCTGGTATCAGTATCGGCCTAAAATTGAGTAAATATCGGGGAGAGAAAGAAAAAAACCTGCATCTTCCAATTCCTACTATACTGGTAGACTGTCAGGTTTTCGTGCAACTTTAAAACTGGGCGTTCTGACAAGCTTCAAATAATGGCTTGCCACGAAAGTATACCTTATTTAAAGGAGTCAAACTGGACAAATTTGTCAATTAAAAAAATTATCGTGTGCTAACTGATACCTCCCATAACTTTCAAATTCGATGTTTAATAATTCTATTTACTGAAAGATTTAGAGTACTCAACAGTAGGTCAGTTTTGAAAGCTTTTCCTTTGATGCCTTTTTCCGAGTAAGTTGACGCTGACGCATCTAAACCAAAGATGGAAGTACAATTTTGGACTTTAGGCGATAATTTGCCTTTAGTATTAATAGTTCCTGGAGTCAGTGAGAAAACTAAAATGCTGCTTATGGGGTGTAAGTTTCCAGTGTTAACTGGGTTGTATAAGACATGTGAAGCCATATCAAGGCTGAAAGTCTTCTTAAGTCTTGCATTGAAAATGGCATAAAATTGATTAAAGACGTGTGCAACAGTAGAGTATATTTTTAAGACTCCTACACAGTAGACTTCTTGTCAAGTATACAGGTATCAGGTATGTTAGGCAAGACACACATGCAACAGTTAGGAATGTATTTCAAAACGTTTCGCCTGTTGCACGTGTCTTACCTAACAACCTGTCTGTATTCTATACCATTTTAATGTTCATTCAGGTATCAGGTATAGTAGTGAAGTAATGGGTTGATTACATTTCACCACTGCTCCTGCTGCCTCTGTTTGAAGCCTATTGCATAGATTATACATTTCAAAGATACCCAACTGTTGCAACGTCAATCATTCCGTCTCTAGTACTTTGTGCTTCATACAAAGCTGCTGCTTCGTGAAGTCTCCACAGCTTTCCACAGATCTCAATTATCTAAATTTGACAGCCTGGTTACCAGGCTTGCATATTTTTACCTGGCTAATCTGGCACCTGGGTAGTGGTCCAGTTTATGCCTGTTCTGGTAATATTTATCAGTAGGTAGAAGGTAGTCCTGGGCAAATATTTACCCATGGGCTAAATGCTTACTGTGCACCTCACTGAGAACATAAGAACTGCAGCAGGCCTATTGGCCCATGCCAGGCAGGTCCAAGTCTCCTACCTGCTTATGCCGCATAACATCTGCACAATTTCTGACATCTGCATTCGCATTTTACTGTGAACAGATATCCACATCTGTATCTGAATCTGCAGAACATCCACACAATTTCTTACATCTGCATCAATATCCACAAAATAAGCAATCCGATACATCGCTACTGCTGACCACTCAAAATTCCAGTGCCTTCTACTGTCAAATTTAATGCTCATTTTGTCATTTAAGAATATAAAGCAGTGGTTAATTTTTGTATGCATTTCTTTTAAAGATGAACAGTGTTAGATTTAATTTTATCTAGTTTACAGGCACCTTGAAGTCTGAATACCCATCTCTCCTACTTTATACCAATCATGTACTATCAGCCCATGGTACAGTGCCAAGGCTTCTGCAAAACTTGTGTACACAATATAATTTCTTTTCCTGCCTCTAATTACTGAAATTTGATAGCTATAGGCAGGTACGATCTTCCTTTTGCAGCCACAACATGAAGGGATTGCCACAAGACTGGAAATCTGGCTTAACACCATGCAAAGATTTAGTGTGATGGTATCGACTAGTTTTGTCGACGTCTACCCAGATTTTTTTTGTCCACTTTCATTGGGCCCCCTTAAACTTTACCAGTGTAAATTTTCTCAAAGGAACTCTTGCCATTGCTAGTGGTATTTTGAATTTATTTTACTGCACACAAATATAATATTACACCAGTCCAGCCACAGTGAAAAATGCATTTTGTTAATTTCTTCAAATTCTGTACGATATATTTGGTGTTAAATTTGTGCAAATTTGCATTTCGCCTACTGTGTAGGCGGAACATTTTGGAATAGTTACTTAAATGTTGTCAGTGTGTCTTACCAGAGCAGTATTTTACTAGTGTTGCTCGAGCTACTTAAATGCAATCACAATTTCAAGATGGCTAAAGTACATACCACTAAGTAGATTTAAGTGCAGTTCTTGAGTATTGCTGACAATTGTATCTTTGATGGCATTTTATTACTCCCGAATTCCCTCTATGTATGGAAGCACGTTTCCTCTACCTCACTTCCTCCATCAGAAGAAATTAAACATTAGTTGCTATATCCATAGCATCTGTTTCTTTGCAGTGTATCATTTGTGTTCTAAAGCAGTCGATGACTAACATGTTACGTAAAAGTACAAATGCAACTAATGCTCCATTTTGTTGTGGCAATGTTTTGCTCTCTAGGAGCCTTATCAAGCCTGATAAAGCTCCTGGAGAGCTAAACTTTGCCACAATAAAATGTCACATTAGTTGCACTTGTGTCCTTTTACTTAACACTGTCGGTAATTGCACCAACATTAATACAATGACTAACACTGTCCAGAGTTCATCACTTTTGTAGAAAGTTTAGACCGCTTCTGCAGTGTCTCACTTATTAGAGCACTTAAGACAAGTTTTTCCTGGTTGAGCATTTCCTCGATACTAATGAAATTACTTTAGTGAATGTCCCTATAGCCTAATTAGGAAAATAACTTATTATCCCTTCTAATCAGCACCACCTACATACTATGAATTTGTTGCAAAATCTGTTAAGCTTTTTGATCCGAATGCTGTTATAGACTTCTACTTAAAATGAGCAAATTAAAACTGCCTGGGAGGCTATTTTAGACTAATAACTAACCAGCCTCATTTTGCACATGTTCAGTAATTCCTCTATGGACAAGTTTATAAAGTTATTCCTAGTACAGTGGTACCTCGGGATACGAACTCAAAAAATCAACAATTATTCAAGTATATTTATGCAAGTGCTTTAAGTATTTTTGGGGGGTCTGAAACAGATTATTCAAATTTACATTATTCCTTATGGAAACAAATTCATTCAGTAACAGCACTCAAAACAGCCTTCTGGAACAAATTAAGTTCCTATCCTGAGGCACAACTGTATTTGATAACATATTGCATAAAACTGATCAACAGTTCTACACCTTCCAGTGACCACATCCAAGAATCTAATTTTGCATCCATACTGTCCAAAATATCTTAAATGCTTCTGTGAAAACCTGCAAACTTTCTTAAAGAATTTTTGTATTCTAGGATCGATTCTGTTAAAACTATTTTGTTAGTATAGTACTTATACTTGTATGTAACGTGTTCCCCAGTACTGGTTGTACCGATGAATAGACAGATGGCGAAATCTTCCTCTGGAATTTCACAGTGTGGCTTATCTGATAACACTTTCAAAACAAAACTATTCAAATATAAGCTTGTTCTGTCACTGTCAATAATACACCACTGTACAGAGGGCTATTTTAGGTTCAATTCTGAGTGCCAGTTTGTAGCGATCCCACTGTGTACACTTGTGGTTACTTCCTGTGACTGGCTCAATGGAACATACAAACTGCTTCTGTATTCTGCAGTTCTGGGAAGTCATTTCCTTTCCTTCCCATTTGCCACTGCTTTGGATTGCAAGTTTCACACCTCAGTGAGGTGCTTCAGGCTTTATGTTCTTATATCTGATTAATTTAGGGCAAATGTCTCTAGTGTATCAATTCCAAGACCAGTCATCTAGTTAACTCAATGCAAACTAAAAATAAATGAAGTTTTTATTTCATGAATTCCCAAAAGTACCCGATAAAATATTTTCTGAAATCTCTAACTATATATTTAAAGCCCTTTAGGATTTTTGTACTAGTGTCTGGTCTGTGCTGCACATCTGGTTATTTTTAAATTATGGTGCTGGGCATGTCTTGTTCTCAGCAGTAACAGACAGGTACATGGTTTGGTAGTCTACCCCTGCAGTCCAGTCTTCATTATTATAAAGCAGCACTAAACTTACAAGAGTCAGAGCCCAGTCTTGAACCAAGCCTCCTGGTTGCTGGCCTGTTCAGGCTGTGTTAGCAACAATCCAACCTAAACACTACAGCTCTGATACGCAACTGTCTGGAGGAATCCAGTGTCATCAGACGGATCTTAATAATTACCCTAATATGAAAGATGTTAGGTCTCATGGCATTTAAGCTTTTCTTAGTGTATGTGGAAGAGGGAATAGTCCCAAATCTATGCACTAACTATAGCATACATGACCAAAATGTAAGGAAGTGTAAAACTGATGGGGAAGACAAGAACACTTAACATCCATTGTCCAAATGTATTTAACCTGATACAAGCAGGTATCAAACTGTCAGAAGTTTGATAGGGAAAGCTATCACTATCCAAGAACTAGATCAGACTAATGTAGGCCAGCAAGTTTGCAAAAATGACTTTGGCCTTTATTCACCTGTGCTTTGTGAGCTTCATTCAGCAGACTTCAAACTTTTTTTGGTAGGGTTTATCCCATCAAGTTATTTGTGAAGTTTTGGGACTCCTGTACTGTACAGATTGACACTCCCCCACCCTCTTCAAACTATCCTAGACTCATTAGGTTAGTTTGGAGCACACTGTCAGTGGCCAGTGAGCTTTTCTTGACTGGTTTAAATTCATGGTGTTCACATTTTCAACATTCCATTGTGTCGGTATTTTAAGCCATTTATTTCCATATTTCAATGTATAATTACTTTACCTAGTTAATTTAAGTATGAATTTAATGGGCCCTCAGGAATGTTGTGGTCAACACCAGTGAACATTCAGGTTTAGGTTTAGACTTGTGGTCACTGATGTGCTAAATCCAGTATGGTCAGCCATGTGTGAAAAAGGGAAAGGCTATTTCCAACTGTTCATGTCCATTTCCTGGCTTACAGAAAACCTTCATGGCTCATTTTGACGAGACTCCAATCTAGGCGTTTGCCGAGATTTTCTCCGTTACTGTATAGCATTGCTAAATTCTTTTACAAAAATCGATAATAACCAAGAGATGTTCCGAGCAGAGTTTTTAAGGCAGTGCAATTTTCAGTAACTGGTGCAGTTTCTAGGATACTAAACTTGCAACCTTCCTGAAGACACTTCTAGATTGCTTGGTCAACCAGGATGATGCTGCTAGCAGCTAGTCTCTTCTTGACCTTAGTGGTCCAGTTTCCTCCAAGACATTCCAGAAAATGCATCTGACAATGCAATTTCTTTACACTGGACCAATGCAGTCCCTGCTTCTCAGTATTCTACTATAGTCTCATCCCAGTAAACTGGTGTGGTCCTGTGCAAGTTGGGGACCCAACCCAAGTATTTTTCCCACTAGTATATCAAGCTCGCCCTTCATTCCATAATGTAATTTCCAGCTAGTGTGGACACTAATTTCATCCCTTTTCTGTATGTAAATCTAGTTATTCTCCATAAAACTTTTTTAACATTGGGTGTCGAATGGATTAATTGGATTTACATTATTTCTTATGGGAAATATTAACAAAATTGCATTTGAGAGAATAACTATAGTTTTACATAAAGAAAAGGCATGATGAAATTCAAGGACTGAACACAACGGTAAACTTCCTCTGCATTTTAAAGTTCTGATCTCTTCCTTACAAGTGTTGTGAGCACTTTATATAACAGTAACCTTTCGAGTCTTACTTGGAACTACATCACTGATGCCAGGCTCTGAAGTAGATTTACTGAATTAGTTCAGCTCACTAAAGCTGTGAGCAGAAAATTTTGGCCTAGAGCAAGGGCAAAGTGTGCACAGTATAAAAATAGTCCTGCCTAGTGTGATGCAATAGGGAAAAACAAAACCGACTTTAAAACAGTGACAGGTTCTGTACAGGACAGTATGGTTGAACTGGCTGTTTTTTCGGTATCCCTTTATAGAATAGAAGACGTTACTGAGAGAGCCAGTTCTAAGACTGGAAGTAGCTTGAAATTGGCCTTAGTAGCAGAAATGTTTTTTTTGCCAATATTCCCGAGAACAGACAAGGCATCACTACACCCCCTTCCCCAGCATTATGGGTTTTGCTAGTTCAGATTCAATTACTGGGATGCTGTAAGCCACAACAAATCATTTCTGGCTACATTTTAACTGAAAAAATATGATTAGATTTTTGGGGAGGAATTCAAAATGAAAAGCAATAGAGGAGAGGCCTGGGGACATTATTGCAGATGAAAAATTTCAGTGCCTGGAATGTCTACAGCATTCAATCTTAACTTTGAATTAGAATTTTGCATAAAATTGGCCAAATTGACAAATTCTGTACACTTTATAGGGTAGTTTTGACGATTTAATGTGGTTTGTTTTATTCGACTGAAGGAATGGAATGCACGCTTTTGCAAAATATTTACGAATTTGGTATAATTGAGCAATGGAACAGGCTGCGAACTTTGGGCCTATGTAATTCCACAAGCTTTCCATCAAATTTTGCATTTTTGGCATCATCACCTTCAGAGAAACATTCTCTACCATTTCAGATTATTTTTTTTTAAACACAAACACCGAGCACATTTAATTTCAAGGGTCTGGACAATTACAGGGTTAAAGATACTTGCATGACGATTTCTCAATGTACATTACATCTCCAGTCTTTGGGGTATGACAATTACATGCCTAATTCCTTTACACATTATGTCATTACAAGAAATTATCTACCCACATTTTGTAACCAGCAAATTCCAATTAAATTTCCCATCCTAATGTTTCATTTTGAGCTGTGGTTTTGACACTTCTCCCTCCGGAAAGACTGATAAGCTCTTTTTAAGGTCACTACCTTGGTGGAAGAGGGCCAGTATTAGAAATATAATTTTGTCCATTTCAAGGTAAATTTTAGCATTTTAAGGAAAGGGTAGGAAGCTGTGCTTAGTGTTTTTAATTCAAGTTTGCTATGAAGATGAGAAAAGCATGAGAGGCCTTGCTATGTCTTACCACTGATAATTTTAATACCAGTTTCCCTTTGTAATATTAAATTTGAGCTTTTTATGATTGCATTTGCCAATTTCATAAAATCCATGTAAACCACATCTGCATTTTCTTGAAACATTTCATTCATTTTGTCAGGAATCTAATAGCCAAGAGGCAGAAATTTACTCTTCAGAACATCTAATGTTAAATACCCCCCCCCATTAAGAGGGAATTTTTTTTAGCCCCCCCCCCCCTCCTTTTTTGAAGTAAATTTGTTCACTAAATAAAAGTATCTAAAATTTTTCCACATTTGCATTATGCTTTGCCATAATACTGCCAAGACTTTACACATCCTGCTTACTGTATAATTAAGGGTTAATAAGAGGTTTCAGCTTTTAGGGGGTGGGGAAGGGGCCACGTCATTTTATTACAACCGATATTTAATATTTTCAAGGTATGGTGTTCCAGTTGCTTAAGCTTCACACAAGCATCAGCCTTCACTAAACTCTCAGGAAGCTCCACAATGTAACTCACCTGAGGATTCCTAATCTCAACCTTTCCTAATCTCTCTCAACCTTCTTAATATTTATCCCCTAAACCGTCCATCCTATAATTAAGCACCAACCTACAGTATATCTTTCCGTTCTTAATGGCACACTATCAACTCTTGTTCCACTGGCTTTTTATGCAACTATGTTAATTTCTTCGCTTGGTCTGTATACTATGCACTGCACATTGCAAGATGCAAAAAATATCTTCAGCTTCCTCCAAGTGAACAAGTACAAGACTGTTACCCAACTAAAAAAAATATTTGTAGAAATTCTTGATTAGCCAGGATGTGAGTTTGAATTAGTTCAGCTAGCAGTGGTTGGCAAGTACATCCACCAGGAGGCTTGGCCTGGTACCAGGGGTGTTGACTGTACACTTCAGGCAGTACTATACTGTGCACTTGTACAGCAACTTGGCATTTAATGACCAACTTGCCAACACTTACTCTCATACGTGACTGAAGACATTTTATGCTTGTCGCCTTCCTCTTTCCCATGTTAGTGTGCTTTTTTTATGACCTGTCAAATTGTTATCCTGCAGCTTAATCCTCTAGAAGCACTAGAACAATTGTTACAAGACTACAATGCTTGAACATTTAGTTTACCCCCTACTACGCATAATTCGAGCCAACATCTCTGGCTCATTTTACTGGAAAATGGGCCATTCCTACATTTTTTCAAACTAATTTAACACGATTTTCTTAAATACATTAAAACTAACAGTTCCTTACCTAAATATTTGCATATACACTTCGTTGCCATACACTACTTTCCAAATTCACTTCAAAATTCTAATTTCATACCTAAACTGATACAGTACACTCATGATATACAAGATTTCACCCACTTTTCCCTGTAATACAACAGAACTGCCTGATCTCAAAGTTGAGTGCTTCCCCTACTATAAATACATCAATGATTCTTAACTTCCTCTACAGCTACCTGCAGTAGGTAGCCTTATCTGCTTCTGCTACATTTCCACCAAATCTTCCCTCCTGATATTCCTGCCTGCCCAGTGTATCAACACTGTCCCTTGCACCTACATTAACTTCAAAATCAACATTCCTCCAATACTGTCACCACTTATCACTCACCAAATGGCAAACTCCTTCAATCAAGGCTTAATTAACCTACCTTATGAAGATAATTAAAAAATTCAACATTTACCTTCTTTGCCATTTAATTCCATATACTCTGCCTTCCTCTTAACTAACCATCCCTTCTTTCACTAACAAATTATGCTATTCTCTATCTAGTAACCATTAGCAACTAATCAGATAATTTTATCCAAAAGACACTACATCCAGAAGTCTACCACTCAAACTTGAGCCTCCATCTCTGAGTAACTTCTTGAGCAAACCAAAAACCTTTCTTGAACATTACTAATCACCAAAACTTGTCTAATTCAATTAGTCACCAACTGTCATTTACCTACACTTTCTACTGCCTCTACAACAGTTTCTACCATTATCTTTAACATCTCCCACAAATCACTTCATACATACATTATACAGTACATACAAGGATATAAAAGTATACATTTAAAATACATATGTAGACCAGTACATGCAAATAACACGACATGCTTTACATCAAATCTAAATTAATATGGTCATTAAGTCTACATGCGGTATACAAAGGGATTGCACGTGCTACGAATTTAAGAAAAAAAAATACGACAGACAGGGAAGTAACACGCATGGAAATATCAAGTACTGTACCATAAGGAGGCACTAAGAAGAGTACATGGTAATGTTAGAAATTATGATTAACCTTAGGCAAGAAAAAAAAATCAATGTATATAAAAAATAAGACAACTGAAAGCCACATTATACTTTTAGATAAAATTGCAAGAGGTCAATACACCTGCAGTCAAAGCCTGATTGACTAGGAAGCCAGTCTGGCATCAGGCTGGGTGCCAAGCAAGTTCTAAACACGTTACAGGCGCATCTGATATTTTGTAGTATAAACTACCAAAGTTCGCTGGCAATCTCAAGAGTCCAGGTGGCAACGAGTGCCCAAGACAATTCTGCAGCCAATTAGAACAAGGGCAACTAAAAGAAAATATATTAATACAATTATATTTATACAAAGTGCTAAATCCATGGGGGTAATTCAGGGAAGGAGTGTTGAAGGTTATCCTCCATCTTCTCTTGCAACAGTACCTCGGGGAAGAATGTTTGAAAATACAGGGCAAACCTTGCTATGCATACTTATAAAAGGGTTAAACTAGAACAAACCCAAACCATAGCAAGGTAAATTATCAGATACAAAATGAAAATCTTAAATGGAGAAGTGTGAAAATAGGATGCAGAAGCTGGTAGGAAGAAGGAAGAGGCAGCTCAAGATTAGTGCAGAGGTATGGATATTCGAGAAAAATGCAACAAAAAGGAAAACTAAAGGAAAAAATGGGTTACACAAGAACTTCAAAAACATTTGAGGCAAGGTTTCTTCAGGAAAATGAAGATGAGGCAATAGTGTTATGGCAGATACCACTATAGGTTGGTGAAGTGGGGAGGGAGGGAGGGAGGGAGGGGGGGGGAAGCAGTCAACTATCTTCTAGGAGTGCCCTAAAGATAAGAGGACCATTCAACCTAAACAATCACTTTAAATGTTGGAGTATTCAGAGATTATCACAATTTAATTCTGATCCAAGCAAGTTCTTAAGTCCTATAACAGCAATTTTTCTGGCCACACCAATGCCTGACATCATAATCTTTCATTTAGGAATTAGTTTGGCAAGGACCATAGATGTAGTTCCACTAGGATTTAAGTTTTAGCAGGGGACTGGGACCAACAAGACATTAAGTAGTACTTCCATTAAGACATTACAGGTACACTGATGCTAAAATTTATCACCCCCCCCCCCAACCCAGGAGAGAACAAAAATGGTAGATCCTACTAGTAGAGTTAGTGGCAATTCAAAGAGGACAGTAGTATTTCCACTAAATGATGCAGCAAGAATGACTGGCATACCCAAGTGCAAGTCGGCCATCACTAATCCGGCATCATTGGGACCTGTAGTGAGCCGGATTAGCGAGTTTGCAGGATTACAGGATGGTTAGGTTAGAATACATTAATGAACCTATCAACAGACTGTCTGCTACATTTTCCTCATTTTCATCACTGCTTTCTCCTCCACTGGCTTCTTGTTCTGGATTTACAAGCATCTGCACAATTTACGAGTCAGCATAATGATGAAATTTGAAATTATGCTAGCCAAAATTAGTGCCGGATTACTGATGGAACTGGATAACTGTACCATATTAGTGATGGCTGACCTGTACTGCCAGGGAAAATTTAAGGATCTGCAATGTCCTTAAGTGCCAGAGAGGTGAGGGCTCTAGGTCACAGGATAGGTACCGGCTACTGGGAAGTTCGTATCAATAAAGGGTGTCAAGGGTCAGGAGTAACCATGTCAAGGCTGAGAGGTGCTGGGTTTGAATTACATTAGAAATGGGCCATGCCAATATGGTGGATGTTATTATAATGTATCACAAGGAAGATGATTAGAGTTAAATTTAAACTGGACAAGTTATTTCTTTATCCAGGAAATCCAAAAATAAACGTCAACCAAGTGTACATGGTCATGCATTTTAAGAAAAAGCAGTTAGTAAAACTGCTTAAATATTGGAAAATTGATAGATGCAGGAAGTACTTTCCTGAAACTGCCCCAATAACCAGTAACATGGCAGACTATTGGAAAATGGAGAGGATCTCAAATCCTGTCAGACTGCTTAGGGGGCTAAAGTTTAAAGGATATCTAGAGAACCAAATTACAATACTGAAAAATCTGGCAACAGTAGGAAATTTCTGAAAATGAACTAAGTATTACTAAACAAAACTTTCTTATAAAAAAAAAAAGTAAATTCAAAGAAAGTAGGGAAAGCCAGTAAAAATAATGAAATTAAAAAATGTTTTAATGCAAGATACTAGTTACATTACAAAAGGGATGCAAAGGGAAGGATAATCACTGTTGCACAATCATGCAACTTGTTTACATTAAAGTCTAAAATTACCAGTAAAAACACATCTAATACTCAAACCGGGACAAAACAAAAAATTTACACATTGTTGGGGACGAAGCATTCTGGTCCATCCAACGGTATTCTGTATATAGCAATTTCTTTTTGATAAAACTGTCTCAAAATAAGAGCTTATGAAAAAAAAAAAAATACTGATGCAAAATACAGAAAACCCTCTTATGGCAGGATGTGTTCGAGGGGGACATACTCACCGTCGTCTTTTGTTGTACATGTAATTGGAATAATATAGTCAAAATTTTTCCAGGGGGATTATTTTAGGTTCCAAGGAAACTGTTATAATAGTGAATGCGAAAGCACCTAAATATACACACAGCATGCCGACATTTAGTGCACCATACACTGCCAGCCGGCTCTACCTGGACAACCTTGATACCAGGCGGAACCAGGGGGGTGTGTGTGGCACACTCACAGCTAAGATATGGTAGCTGAATATACTAGTCTTCCATAGATATTGGCTCTCCCTACCATGGAAGACCAAACAATTATGTATGCCAACCTGCCACACTGAGAAGTGTGTAGTAACCACCGGTATTACACAGCAGTATCCCCAGCCTTAGTGCCTCTTGGCTCATTGGCAGTGCCTTCAGCTTACAACTGAAAAACCCAGGGTCAGTCCTGGGGCAGGCTGAAACTAACATTTTTATTTACACCCATTCACCTAGTATAAATAGGTTGTACCTGGGTGTTAGCCAAACTTATTCTGTGGTAGACATCCAAAGGACCCTACCAAAAAAAGGATTGGCTTTCTTCGGTACCAACAGTCAGTAATCCAATTAAAAGTGCTTTACTCTTAGTTGCAAATTAAGGTTCGCCCTGGAATCTTGATGCAGGGGCTTTTGGGCGAGCCGAAGACTACCGAGCCACGGAGCAAAAAATTATTTGCCAGGTCTTAAAAATTATGTTAATATTTAGCAGCAAACTATTATTCATGGTGGCAGGACAGCATACTAATAGTAGATAGCAGGCAAGGTAAATAACAATAGTGGAACGTTATCAACCATCCAAAATTAATCTGGTAATATTTTAAAACTTGTTACTGTAGGCAACAGGAAGGGTATGCCACTAATGTTAATGTTAGGAACCTGCCATGCCCTACACTGAAGACTACCAATCAAGAAGGTACAGAAGAAAATGTGCATACAAGATAGCTACCATCATTGAAAGGCAAGATGGCACTATTTGCAGCAAGTGGATTGCACACTATTATCTTGGCTATGCAAGTTCTTCACAGGCTACCCCATACTTTATATATTATACACTTTACACATGTACACTGATTTATAATTATGTCTGTACATACTGTATATACATATATACAGTACATACATACTACCACATTTATACATGTACACGCGTGGTTTCCAAGCCAAATTTACATTTTTACAACAAGCATCATTTAGCCAATTAGAGCAGAGTATATTCATTGAAGATGAAATCAGTCTGATCAGGATATTAAATTTTATTGATAGTAGGTTGACAATTATGCTAGATATACATAATGTAAATTTGATAAGGCATGATTAAAATTTAAACTTTTTCAAATGTACACCTATATACAATTCTTTAGTTTGGCTTTGGCACAATCAAAATTGTATGTATACTGTACATGTGTATATGTATACATATATATACGTACTATATAAATACTACGTATATATTTTACAAAGTATATCAATTATCAAATGAGTAATATGTACAATTTGAAAACTAAATGTGATATTCACAAGAGTAATGACATTGCCATACCAAATGTTGGAAAATTACACCTGACACTGCTAATACAAATAAACTTCAGTCCCCTGGAACCGCACTGGTACAATGCTACACTACAACATGCAACTTTCTAAAACACTGAAAAAATTCAGAATATTAAGTGTGTGTGTTTTAACATGCAAAGCTCTAATAGAAGTTTATCCTAATTTTTTCTGGATAATTTTTAAACAGTAATGGGTACAGGAAATTGGCTATGTTGGTTTTACATTGTATTAAGTCTGTCTATTGTTACATTTGATAACTTGAGTTGCAAATGTCATGCACTGACATGACATTTATACACTATTCAAGGCTTAAAAGCAGCCATTTAATGCAATATTTAATTTACTTTAGTACAGGAAGTGCATTTGCACAAAACCAAAAATACACAAAACCACATTTTTGGAACATTACTAATTACCAAGTGCTTTTAGAAAGCCAAGTGTCAAGATTTCAAAATGGAACCAATAATGTATGCCTAGTCAGAAAGCCAAGGAAAACTAATTTAACTAAGAACCCCAATGGAAGCAAGTCACTTTTGGGTTATCCTGGGTAATTTGCACTATGCATGATAATTGTACTTTCGTGTACCTCTAAA
Source organism: Cherax quadricarinatus (assembly GCF_038502225.1). Taxonomy (NCBI): domain Eukaryota; kingdom Metazoa; phylum Arthropoda; class Malacostraca; order Decapoda; family Parastacidae; genus Cherax; species Cherax quadricarinatus. The sequence continues at coordinate 6,153,779 of NC_091387.1, forward strand.
TAAACTTACTCTCTAGGAATGACCAATCAGGAAATTGTAGTGTCATTCTTATATCATGTGTATTGAACATGACTTTCCCTTTAACAGATAAATGCAAGGTATGGAATACAGTTAATATGACTTGTGTTACTGTATTAACAATCCCAAGCCCACCATGATATACCCAAAGAAACTAGGGTAGAAATCTGTTTAGGATAAGTTACATTCTGCTCCAAATTATTTGAGATCAACCTTTAGTGAAGCACTGCAGTGGACCTACTGGCTGGCCCATGCTAGGCAGGACCAACTCAGCCAACCATGTACCTGTCCATCCCATTTTTAAAAAAGTGTGCAACAGCTTACGTGACTATACTGGGTAAGTGGGAACAAGTTCTACAAGAGTGGGTGTAGCACTAGTTCCAGGTCCCGAGCTGGACCTCGACCCCTTCAGATAAATAGGGGGACCCCAAAGTTCGAGCACATTTGTTTTTTATACTCGTCCCAATACACAAAATCCATGCCTCTCAATATTTAATAACCATCTCATTTAACCTTAAACAATTAAATTACTTTCTGGGCTTGTTTCTCGGTAAGAACCAGCAAAATTTGCCAATTCAAGACAACTACAATCCTTGTTAACATTTTGTCTTTGGTACAATTTTTGTAAAACGCTTCCATGTACTACAGTTTACCGCCCATTTTAACCGCCCCGTGGCCTGGTAGGCAATGCTCTACTGTCTCGCAGTTCATGGTTCATTCCCTGGACGGGTGGAAACATGGACAAGTTTCCTTACACCTGCTGTCCCTGTTCACTTAAAAGCAAAAAGGCACCTGGGAGTTAGTCAACTGGTGTGAGTCTCATCCTGGGGACAAGATTACAAAACCCCAATGGAAGTCAATATTTTATTGGGCTATCCTGGGTGGCTAACCCTCTGGGGTTTAAAATCCCAACAAACTCATCTTACAATCACCCACTACCCCATAATCCTATTACCATAAACTTCCACTCTACATTGTGCAACCTGCAACATCAGTGTTGAAATCTCGAGAGGGAAAAAACTAGACAAATCAAATGCCAGATCAACAAGGTTGGGATGGATGAGGGAGGACAGGCAGGCTACCAGCAGTAACAGCCTGGTTGCTCAAGCAAACCACCAAACAAGATAGGCAAAGGGTTGGGCTACAGGGGTAGAAACTCAAAAACCTTTAAAGGTATACCAAAAATTAACCCAGGATAGGGCATTTTATTACAGGTGGAAGACTAAAATGGATAGAATAATGCCAGAGTTAATGAATAAATCACTCTGGAACATTGGCGGGGGGCAAGAATTTCTTTACAGGGGAAGGGGTGAATCAGGGGTGTATCAGATTGGAAGGGGACCTAGATTTTACTGAAGCAGGATTATTTGGGTTTCTGGGATTTTAGAGGGTTTGCAGCCCCCAAGACCTGTGTGTGGGGAGGTACAGTGGTCGTGTCACTGTCCCCCTTTTGCACCACCCGTCTATCCACAACTTGCACCTTCCATTCAACCAACACTTACCGCCCCCAAAAAGCTAAGTACCCCTTAGTCCCGAAAAGGCCAAGTCAGAATTCTAAACCTTGAAAAACACACCCCTGTAAACCCCCCCACCAAAAGCCACCCCTGTAAACCCCCCCACCAAAAGCCACCCCTGTAAACCCCCCCCCACCAAAAGCCACCCCTGTAAACCCCCCCACCAAAAGCCACCCCTGTAACCCCCCCACCAAAAGCCACACCTGTAACCCCCCCACCAAAAGCCACCCCTGTAACCCCCCACCAAGGGCCACCCCTGTAACCCCCCACCAAGGGCCACCCCTGTAACCCCCCACCAAAAGCCATCCCTGTAACCCCCCACAAAAAGCCACCCCTGTAAACCCCCCCACCAAAAGCCACCCCTGTAACCCCCCCACCAAAAGCCACCCCTGTAACCACCCCCCACCAAAATCCACCCCTGTAACCCCCCCACCAAAATCCACCCCTGTAACCCCCCCACCAAAATCCACCCCTGTAACCCCCCCCCACCAAAAGCCACTCCTGTAACCCCCCCACCAAAAGCCACCCCTGTAACCCCCCCCCCACCAAAAGCCACCCCTGTAACCCCCTCCACCAAGGGCCACCCCTGTAACCCCCCACCAAGGGCCACCCCTGTAAACCCCCCCCCCACCAAGGGCCACCCCTGTAACCCCCCCCACCAAGGGCCACCCCTGTAACCCACCACCAAGGGCCACCCCTGTAACCCACCACCAAGGGCCACCCCTGTAACCCCCCCCCACCAAGGGCCACCCCTGTAACCCCCCCCAAGGGCCACCCCCTGCAAACCCCCCCACCAAGTGCCACCCCCTGCAAACCCCCCACCAAGGGGCAACCCCTGTAAACCCCCCACCAAGCGCCACTCCTGTAACCCCCCCACCAAGCGCCACCCCTGTAAACCCCCCACCAAGCGCCACCCCTGTAAACCCCCCACCAAGCGCCACCCCTGTAACCCCCCCCCACCAAGGGCCACCCCTGTAACCCCCCCACCAAGGGCCACCCCTGTAACCACCCCACCAAGGGCCCCCCCTGTAACCCCCCCACCAAGGGCCACCCCGGTAACCCCCCACCAAGGGCCACCCCTGTAACCCCCCACCAAGGGCCACCCCTGTAACCCCCCACCAAGGGCCACCCCTGTAACCCCCCCACCAAGGGCCACCCCTGTAACCCCCCCACCAAGGGCCACCCCTTTAACCCCCCACCAAGGGCCACCCCTGTAACCCCCCACCAAGGGCCACCCCTGTAACCCCCCCACCAAGGGCCACCCCTGTAAACACCCCACCAAGGGCCACCCCTGTAAACACCCCACCAAGGGCCACCCCTGTAAACACCCCACCAAGGGCCACCCCTGTAAACCCCCCCCCAGGGCCACCCCGGGAACCCCCCACCAAGGGCCACCCCTGTAACCCCCCACCAAGGGCCACCCCTGTAACCCCCCCACCAAGGGCCACCCCTGTAACCCCCCCACCAAGGGCCACCCCTGTAACCCCCCCCACCAAGGGCCACCCCTGTAACCCCCCCACCAAGGGCCACCCCTGTAATCCCCCCACCAAGGGCCACCCCTGTAACCCCCCACCAAGGGCCACCCCTGTAATCCCCCCACCAAGGGCCACCCCTGTAACCCCCCCATCAAGGGCCACCCCTGTAACCCCCCCACCAAGGGCCACCCCTGTAACCCCCCCACCAAGGGCCACCCCTGTAACCCCCCCACCAAGGGCCACCCCTGTAACCCCCCCCACCAAGGGCCACCCCTGTAACCCCCCCCACCAAGGGCCACCCCTGTAATCCCCCCACCAAGGGCCACCCCTGTAATCCCCCCACCAAGGGCCACCCCTGTAATCCCCCCACCAAGGGCCACCCCTGTAATCCCCCACCAAGGGCCACCCCTGTAACCCCCCCACCAAGGGCCACCCCTGTAACCCCCCCCACCAAGGGCCACCCCTGTAACCCCCCCCCACTGTTGCAACCCCTGAATGGGTTACAATGATTATTATGTATATATGTAATGTATATTATCTTTTCATATAATTTTATATTGCTTATATTTGCGATAATAGCTAAATCGTAAATGTATGACTTTATATTATTATTTGACTGTTATATTCTTATTTAGCTTATGTTGTTAGGATGTATATAAAATGTGCTCAGTTAGGCTTGATTGTCAAACTACTGTAATTATCGCTTGTCGCTCGTTATACTGCCGGCTTCTGAGCTGCAGTTGTCCACGTAGCTATCACGTGATCGAGGGGGGGGTGTCCTCACCTCTCGTGAAGTAGTCAGTCTGCTCTGGACTCGCTTGCTGGTTGGACATTGTCTGTCTGAGTCTGCTGGAGACTCGCTTGCTGGTTGGACAGATTGTCTGTCATTAGTCTTGTTAGTTCTGAAGAACTTTGTTCACAGAACATTGTATAGACTTAGTGATTTTCGACGTTGTACTGAGGTTGTGTGTCACATAGACACTCTGAGTATCTCAGGTCCTTAGCTATAGCTTCTGACCTAATTTTGTACTGGTTCCTGTGTATTGTCACAGTCACAGTTTTTCCTATGCTGAACGTAGATTCAGTTTTATGGGAGTTTTGTAACTTGTGGAGGATCTGCAGATGGTCCCTACTTAGTGTCGTTATATTATTTCCCAGTTCCTGATTCTGTGTCGCAGTCGCTTGATATTGCATTGCTATTGGGCTTAGCATTCTTTGTTGTTCAAGCAGACTGTTCGGGTTGCCAGTCGGTCAAGAAGTTAGTTTATTTGAGGACTTTGTCAGTCACTTGTTTAAGTCTTACTCGAGTCTTGAGACAGCTAACTACTTAAGAGCACTTATACGCATACACACACTTGTACATATTTGTAATATCTTATTAAATGTTAATGTACCTGACGGTACTTAAGTATTATAAATGTGATATGTGCTTTCAGCACAATAATATTGAACTCGAGAGATTGATTTTATTTTGATTGCTGTAATTAATTTATTTTGATAATATACCTCTAGACAACTTATAGACTTAATAAATTTATTAAATTTTAATTTCTCTAGTTAGTAGCCTACCAGTTGTAATCCTAAAGCACTATTGAACCATACTAAATTTTAATGGATAATTGGACAAGGATACTGACTACTTGTTACGAAAACCCAGTAACAGGCTGGATGCTAGAAGGGCAGTCCTTTCTAGTATTCACTGGAGATCTCTAAGCTTTTAGAATCGCGTTTTTTGTAACACCCACCAAGGGCCACCCCTGTAAACCCCCCACCAAGGGCCACCCCTGTAAACCCCCCACCAAGGGCCACCCCTGTAAACCCCCCACCAAGGGCCACCCCTGTAACCCCCCACCAAGGGCCACCCCTGTAACCCCCCACCAAGGGCCACCCCTGTAACCCCCCACCAAGGGCCACCCCTGTAACCCCCCACCAATGGCCACCCCTGTAACCCCCCCACCACGGGCCCCCCCTGTAACCCCCAGCCCACCCATGGCCACCTATATACCCCTCCCCCCCAGCCTACGAATGATCAGCGCTCATGCTGACAGTGTTACTCTAAATATTGAAAGTGATCAAAAATAGTTTACATATTCGGACATAGGTACCGACAGTTACCAGTTCCAGACTATTCGATATTTAAACTTCCTAATCTGGATTTAATTATATTTTGGAGATGAAGCGGCTAGTTTGTGTACCTTATATCAATCCTTTGACGAGTAAAGAATCTCACTACTCACGAGCCTGGCCCATGGCCAGGCTCGTCTGGTGCTTGCTTGGTCAAGCAGGCTGTTGCTGCTGGTGGCCTTCTGACCTACATATCCATCACTGCCTAGTTTATCCGGCACGGAGATACTATTCCAGATTTCTCCCGAATACTTCTTTCTACAAGTGTTCCAGCCGTGTTTGATAACTTCTGGTAAGAAGTTAAATAGTCTGGGGCCACGAATGTTGACAGTGTTCCATTACTGTACCTATCCCACCCCTGCTCCTCACTGGGTTTATTTTACACTTCCTCCTGTATCTCACTGCAGTATGTTATGGATATAAAAACCTAGGAACTAGTATCCCCCCCCCCCCAAAGGGTTAATACGAGTACATTGAATTTAGATCCACAGTTAACCGATTTATTTGTTGAAGGAAATTTTGGAAATTTGCCTAAGATATCCTGGCATCACAGGCGATTATATTTTATCGTATCCCTAAATAAGAACGAAGTGTTAATCTATTTCCACAAGTACCTGAACAAGGTATACATTAGTCGACATCCATGAGAAAGCCGTTTATCTACCTACCTGGTATAAACCTTGATAATAAATACCGACAAGTTGGTTTAGAAAGACACGTAAGCAAACACTAACATTTTAAAAAACGTTTCGTTCCTGGGACCTTGATCACTTTTTAAGTGTTAGAAGTGATCAAGGTCCCAGGACCGAAACGTTTTCTAATAAATATGTTATAGTGTTTGCTTACGTGTCTTTCTAAACCATCTACCTACCTGCAGGGTTATGAAGAGTATTTCGGGAAAATTAGGTAAATTTTGTCCCAGGATGCGACCCACACCAGCCGATTAAGACCCAGGTACCCATTTTATACTGATGGGTGAACAGTGACAACCGGTGTAAGAAAACACTCCCAACATTTCAACCATCGCCGGGAATCGAACCCGGACCCTCACCATATGAAAAGTTTGCCACCAGGCCACGGGCTTGGCCACAAGTCAAGGACCCAATGGAAACAAGTCACCGACTTTTTTGGGTTATTCTAGGTAATCTACACATGCTGCTATGTATGACAGCATGTTGCTAGTCATGTGTACCTACACTTGCACACTTTGCATTTGGTTTGACAATGTGTGCCAAAACTGCCAGAAGTACTGTTAACCAAGCTTAAGCCTGGCTACAAGTCTGGTAAAACTGCTCCATAAACAATCTATGTCAGCATAGTTGCTGATCCCTGTATTCCCAGTATTATATAGCATAGCATATTAGTATCATCCCTGTGCTTTAGACACGAGATCCCTCGTAGGCCTTTGGCTTTGTGTGACGTCATAGGGATACACATGGGCAGTGATCCCCCTGTCCCGTCCTCACTCGGCGGCAGACCTACAAGGCGTGAACAGGCTTGGCACCGGGCTCCATCTCTCATCTCAGTCTGACAATATATTTACCATCCTACAAGTGTGTCTACTTTCAACCTACGATATCTCCATTTAAGAACCCTTACGATATCTACCTACATTTAATAATGGATGATCGATCTACCCAGGCTTGAGTGCAATCCTATAACACGCCTTCATTATTTTAATAATTAATGCAATACACCTCGTCTACTCTCGCTATTTGTTCATCCACACGGTTGTTATAATTATCAAAGAAGGCGCTAAACTGACAGGGGTCATACAGCGCCATGGTAGTTCATGTCCACAATGAAAACCCCCCAGTGGAAACTGGTCACTGACCTGGGTTATCCAAGATAATTTACATGTACAATAATTTGGGTAACTATATACCTGTACCTAAACCCAATTTAGCCATTGCAACTAATTTACAGATTAAAAGTTTTAGTAAACGAAAAAAAATTGTACCTAATAGAGGTGCTAAACCCACCAGGGTCCAACAGCACCTAAACTGTAGCGGTGGTATTGACATTAGTAGGCAGGGGAAGGGGGGGGGGTTACCAAGTAACGATTAACGTTTACGCGCGTGTGCACAGGTCCTCAACACACTGCAGTAGGCCTACTGGAAAATTCAATACCTCTTAAAGCAGAGTAACTATAGTGGGATGGTGTCGGAGGGACCAAGAGTAACTATGAAAATGTGGGAAAGCAAGGGAGGGCCGCACTAGGAGGGCAAAAAAGCAAGGGAGGGCCGCACTAGGAGGGCAAAAAAGCAAGGGAGGGCCGCACAAGGAGGGCAAGAAAGCAAGGGAGGGCCGCACAAGGAGGGCAAGAAAGCAAGGGAGGGCCGCACAAGGAGGGCAAAAAAGCAAGGGAGGGCCGCACAAGGAGGGCAAGAAAGCAAGGGAGGGCCGCACAAGGAGGGCAAGAAAGCAAGGGAGGGCCGCACAAGGAGGGCAAGAAAGCAAGGGAGGGCCGCACAAGGAGGGCAAGAAAGCAAGGGAGGGCCGCACAAGGAGGGCAAGAAAGCAAGGGAGGGCCGCACAAGGAGGGCAAGAAAGCAAGGGAGGGCCGCACAAGGAGGGCAAAAAAGCAAGGGAGGGCCGCACAATGGGGAAAGGCAAGGGAGGGCCGCACAAGGAGGGGAAAAGCAAGAGAGGGCCGCGCAAGAGGGCACGCATGGGAGGGCCGCACAAGGAGGGGGGGAAAGCATGGGAAGGCCGCACAAGGAGGGGGAAAGCATGGGAAAGCCGCACAAGGAGGGGGGAAAGCATTGGAGGGACGCACAAGGAGGGGGGAAAGCATTGGAGGGACGCACAAGGAGGGGGGGAAAGCATTGGAGGGACGCACAAGGAGGGGGGGAAAGCACTGGAGGGACGCACAAGGAGGGGGGGAAAGCATTGGAGGGACGCACAAGGAGGGGGGAAAGCATTGGAGGGACGCACAAGGAGGGGGGGAAAGCATTGGAGGGACGCACAAGGAGGGGGGGGAAAGCATTGGAGGGACGCACAAGGAGGGGGGGAAAGCATTGGAGGGACGCACAAGGAGGGGGGAAAGCATTGGAGGGACGCACAAGGAGGGGGGAAAGCATTGGAGGGACGCACAAGGAGGGGGGGGAAAGCATTGGAGGGACGCACAAGGAGGGGGGGAAAGCATTGGAGGGACGCACAAGGAGGGGGGGAAAGCATTGGAGGGACGCACAAGGAGGGGGGGAAAGCATTGGAGGGACGCACAAGGAGGGGGGGAAAGCATTGGAGGGACGCACAAGGAGGGGGGAAAGCATTGGAGGGACGCACATGGAGGGGGGAAAGCATGCGAGGAACGCACAAGGAGGGGGGAAAGCATGCGAAGGATACGCACAAGGAGGGGGGGAAAGCATGCGAGGGACGCACAAGGAGGGGGGGAAAGCATGCGAGGGACGCACAAGGTGGAGGAAAAGCATGCGAGGGCCGCACAAGGTGGAAAAGCATGGAAAGGGAAAAGCAAAGCCTCACAAAGGGGGGAATTAAAAGGGCGCGCAAGAGGAAGGGTGGGAAGGAGTATACTAGGGAAAGGATAAAGGGTGGAGAAGAGGTGCACACGAGGCTTAAATAGTACTGATAACATAAGGAACACTGCAGCAGGCCTACTGGCCCATGCGAGGCAGGACCAAGTCTCCTACCGGCTTAAGCCAATGCACCCAACCTAGTCAGGTCACATTCACTTAAGGAACACGGCAAGTCCTTCAATCTGCACAACCAGTGTTTTAAGATCCGCCTTGACATGGGTTAGAAACCCTCCCCTTCCCCCGTGTATTATAGTTCCGCGAGACATTAACCGTGTCTATTAACGCGGGAAGATTAACCGGGAGTGAATCTACCTACCCCAACAGTACCTATGATATACCTTTGACGAGTTCCGAGTTTGCTACTCTTGCAGCCTGGCCACAGGAAAGTGACAACGTGTAGAAGTTTCTAGTCTGCTGCAGATGTTGAACAGACGTAGAACACCCATTTCTGTATATTCTGTAGAGGGCTACAGTATAATAGGATACCCAGACGCTTATGAAAAACATTTGGGTATCTATCCGGTACACCTCGACACAAGATACCTAATGCTGCACAGGTATTTATAAAACCCATCTGGGTATTTACAGTCATAATCTATTGAATAAATGTACCTATATACCCATCTGGGTATCTACAGTCAGTAGAAGTCTGAATAAATATGCCTATATACCCATCTGGGTATCTAGTCAGTCTACTGAATAAATATACCTATATACCCATTGGGTATCTACAGCCAGTAAAGGTCTACAGAATAGATACCTATACCTAGCTGGGTATCTACAGCCAGTAGAGGTCTATGGAATAGATACCCAGATACTCTTAAAATTCATCTGGGTACCTAGCCTGTACGCATCTACAGACTGAAGGTTTTACGCCATTAATACAGATTACTGCCACCTGTTACCAGTATACCTGGAGCCTCTTCCTAGGGGCAGTGCCCCCGCGGCCCGACCCCAGACTAGGCCTCCTGGTCATGGTTGCTAGGGTCTCCAGCCTGCCATCTAAGCCCCTACGGTAGCTAGGTTCTCCAGCCTGCCACCTACTAAGCCCGTACGGTAGCTAAGTTCTCCAGCCTGCCACCTACTAAGCCCCTACGGTAGCTAGGTTCTCCAGCCTGCCACCTATACTAAGCCCCTACGGTAGCTAGGTTCCCCAGCCTGCCACCTATACTAAGCCCCTACGGTAGCTAGGTTCCCCAGCCTGCCACCTATACTAAGCCCCTACGGTAGCTAGGTTCTCCAGCCTGCCACCTACCAAGCCCCTACGGTAGCTAGGTTCCCCAGCCTGCCACCTACCAAGCCCCTACGGTAGCTAGGTTCCCCAGCCTGCCACCTACCAAGCCCCTACGGTAGCTAGGTTCCCCAGCCTGCCACCTACCAAGCCCCTACGGTAGCTAGGTTCCCCAGCCTGCCACCTACCAAGCCCCTACGGTAGCTAGGTTCCCCAGCCTGCCACCTACCAAGCCCCTACGGTAGCTAGGTTCCCCAGCCTGCCACCTACCAAGCCCCTACGGTAGCTAGGTTCCCCAGCCTGCCACCTACCAAGCCCCTACGGTAGCTAGGTTCCCCAGCCTGCCACCTACCAAGCCCCTACGGTAGCTAGGTTCCCCAGCCTGCCACCTACTAAGCCCCTACGGTAGCTAGATTCTCCAGCCTGCCACCTACTAAGCCCCTACGGTAGCTAGGTTCTCCAGCCTGCCACCTACTAAGCCCCTACGGTAGCTAGGTTCTCCAGCCTGCCACCTAAGCACCTACGGCAGCTAGGTTCTCCAGCCTGCCACCTAAGCACCTACGGCAGCTAGGTTCTCCAGCCTGCCACCTAAGCACCTACGGCAGCTAGGTTCTCCAGCCTGCCACCCAATCCACCCATTTAAGCACCTAAGGCACCTATTTAAGCTCCTAAGACGTTAAACATAGGATTAGCGAACTAATTTGTATTCTAAACCGTTTATGGTACCTGTTATACCGTTTTTAACCTATGGGAACATTAAGCTTAAATTCGTTGAATTCCGAGCCGTTTTTCATCGATTATACCGTTTATTATACCGTTTTCTGTTTTAACATATGGGAACTGTTGAATTCTGAACAGTGACAGATTATACCGTTTATACCTTTTTTCGTCATAGTTAACGGGAAAATTGAATTCTGAACCGTTTGATAGATTATACCGTTTATTATACCGTTTTCTGTTATACAGTTAACAGATGGAAAAATTATGTTGAATTCTGTACCGTTTGATAGATTAAAGAGTTTATTATACCGTTTTTTTTGTCATCTTACCGTTTTTAACATATGGGAACATTAAGCTCAAATTTTTGGGCATTATCTATGCCGTTTTTTTTAAACGGCCGTTGGTGATACCCGTTAAAAAGAACCCCAATAACCACACCCTGTAAACGGGGGGGGGAATACCGGTATTTTAACCGGTTTTGGTGGATTAAATAGCGGTGTATAAAGGAATATAGAAATTATTGCAACAACCCGGTGTTGCAATGCAATTGTAGGGGGGGGGGAGGGGGAGAGGGGGGGAAGTGTCTGCCACACCCTGTAAACTGTCAGTAAATGTCAAAAACTGGGCGAAAGGGGTGAAAGGGAGGGGGGAAAGGGGGGGGAAGATAGATTTAAAAGGGGGAGGGGGAAGATATTTGAAGATTTGGCAGAGGTTGTGTCTAGTGACCCCCCCTCCCCTCCCCCCACCACCTTCCCCTCCCTCCCCTGTGGGCGGCTCTGACGCCCCCACCCACTAGCCACACCTTGTAACCCGCCCACGTACACACCCAGTAATATTAACCCCCCCCCAGTACCGCCATTATTCTCAGCCTACCGGCTGTGACCCCCCCCCCCCAGTCCAGCCGCTTTCGAGGGAAAAAAATAAAAGCCTATTACCACTGGTGAAACCCTATGTGCTACCCGCCCACTTAGGTGTCAGCAAGTGAAGAATATGTGCATCCTAGCCATGTGGAAGCCACGGGGTAACACCTACCATCCTGGATGAGTGTAAGTATCACAAGTCAAGCGACAGACGTCTGCTCGCTACCACTGTCTCAGAGTGACTGCGAACTCCCGCCACTCCACACTCCTGCTTATCACCACCTTACGCCACACTCTGCATCATTACCCCAAAAGCTTATTTATCCTTATCCCACGGGTTATCCACCACCTGGATAACCAAAATCATGGCTAATGAGGTGGAATGAGTAGGTTATACAGGGGAAATAGGGGAAATAGAGATGAAATAAGGAACTAGATGGAGCGGCGGAGGGTGTAAGGAGGGGGTTACGCGGCTAGGAGAGCGCTGATTGGTGGAGGTTTACCTGCAATGCGTCATGGGCGGCTGGTGGCTCTGCAACCCTGCACACCGCCGCGCCGCCTCGACCCGCCCGCACGTCCCACTCACTTACTCGCCCTTTATTTCCCACTCTCATCATGCAAATAATGACTCTCTAACTTGTCTAATTTATGCTACTGTTCAATGGGGGGATAATGTGTTATGTACTGGGAGATCTACCTTCTTCCCCCCCCCCTCCTGGTCTACCGGTTACGCAATGCGTCCCACTCGGTTTTTATTTCCCACTCGTCATGCAAATAATCACTCTCGGACTTGTCTAAATTATACAACTGTTGTTGAATGGGAGGATAATGTATTAAAACCCGGGAGTTATACCTTACTTTACTTCCTGTCTTATTTACGCACGTATCCCACACTAAATTCTCATCATTCAATTTTGCAAGAATATTTTCCTGTCACTCTCTTCCCTCTTTCATTAATGTCAAAAAACTATATATATCTTTATTTAATAAAATATTAATTACTGAGAAATACTTCCTGTTTTAACTCAGAAATTTTAGCGCTGGAATAAATGACCCAAAATAGTTTACCTTAAGAAAAATACCGTAATTCTGGAAATTTTATCAATTATTCAGTAATAAAAGATTTGTTGCCCTTTTATAAACTACGAGTTTATGAAAAAAAAATAATTAGTTAAACGTAAGTAAAAGTAAGATTCAATGTAATTTTAATTAAATTTTTCCATAGTTTCACCTAGGAAATTAACTTCGATAATTTTAATTCCATTAAATTTAAAAAGCGCCCCCGTGGCCCGGTCCGTGACCAGGCCTCGTGCTGGATAAGGACCTGGTCAACCAGGCTAATTATGCTGGACGCACATAACCACAGCCCGGCTGGTCAGGTACTACTGACTTTAGGTGTCTGTCCAGCGCCTCGAAGATAGCCAGGGGGGGTCTGGAAGACAGCCAGGGGGGGTCTGGAAGACAGCCAGGGGGGGTCTGGAAGACAGCCAGGGGGAGGTCTCGAAGACAGCCAGGGGGAGGTCTCGAAGACAGCCAGGGGGAGGTCTCGAAGACAGCCAGGGGGGTCTCGAAGACAGCCAGGGGGGTCTCGAAGACAGCCAGGGGGGGTCTCGAAGACAGCCAGGGGGGGTCTTAAAGATAGCCAGGGAGGATCTATTGGTAATCTCATTATACCTGGTGGGAAGCTGTTGAACAGTCTTGGGCCCCTGACACTGAACAAATAGTGGCGGAAGCACAGGACAAGTCGTACATACATGACTTCTTTCCTTCAAGTTAAAAGTTAGTATTCACATTATATACAGTAAGTGTACAACACGATGGTCAAAGGAGGCATAAATGAAAGAGCCAGAGAATGTAATAATGTTGGTAGAAACACCGACAAGGGAGGTTCCTTGATGTCGGTGAGGGGCTCTTGATCTAGGGAATTGGATCTGTGTGCCAGTTCCCTAAATACTTTCCATCCCCCCCCCACAGCTCAGGCGCTGTATAATCCCTATGGGTTTAGCCCTCCCCCATAAAGGATGCAAGTGCAACTGAGCACAACACACACAAAGGGCTATTGCTCAGAGGAGACGTAGCATCTGAAGCAGATACACCCCTACTAAACGGAAAGAAGAGACATGACTTATGCTAAGGCCCTATCAGTCCACCAAGCAGGACTGAGGAAAGAAGAGGGCAGAGATGTTGGGAGCAGGGATAGCAGTAAGGGAGGGGGGAGAAGGCAGAGAGGGGGATATGTCCCATGCAGAGGCACAACCATGCCACCAAGAGTTACAGGAAGAGAGGAGAGACGATGGCTATATACAAATGGAACCCAGAGACAGAGGGAAAGGCAATGGGAGGACCCCTCAAGGAAGGTTCCTTGATGTTGGTGAGGGGCTCTTGATTTAGGGAATTGGATCTGTGCTCCAGTTCCCCGAATTAAGCCTGAATGCCTTCCACATCCCCCCAGGTGCTGTATAATCCTCCGGGTTTAGCGCTTCCCCCTTGATTATAATAATAATAATAATAATAATAATAATGGGAGGAGGAGAGGGAGAAGTCAGTGTTTATTCATGGGCTTCAGGAGAGCAAAGGGAGGATACACAATGAAAGACGACAGGAAGAAAAACAGGAGATTGAAAACATTATCAGAGAAATAGGCGAAGACATGACTAAGATAGCAAAATTTCAGAGAATTGGGAAGTACCTGAAGGGGAGAAATTGGCCGTTCAAACTGATTTTCAAGACAGAAACGGTCTGGAACAGAATCCTGGAAGAGAAACCAAGGCTGAAGGAATCATTAACATACAAGAGGGTGTTCCTAGACCAAGACAAAACAGCAGCAGCTGAGGGTGAGGACACAAAAATGAAAGGGGCTAGGAAGAGAGACAAGGACAGAGTCAGGAGAGAACAGCCGAAGCAGGGCAGAGCAATAAGCATAAGCGCACACACAACCACCTGCAGAACCCCACAACCAAACATGCCATCCCAACACAAACCACAATATACACTTACAGGCCCCACCCCTCGCTACACTGTAGAATACCACAGCACACTGACATGTCCCCCACCCTCACAGACTCCCCAGAACTCAGTGTTGGAGAGGAAACTGACGGTATAGTACACCAACACTGATGGAATAACGAATAAGTAGGAGGAATGGCACAAAAGAGTCAAAGAGGAATCGTCAAATATCATAGCACTCACAGAAACCAAGCTCACTGGAATGATAACAGATGCCATTTTTCCATCAGGATACCAGATCCTGAGGAAAGACAGAGGGAACAGAAGGGGTGGAGGAGTGGCACTGCTCATCAAAAACCAATGGAATTTTGATGAGCTGGAGAGAGTAGACAGAGGAGAAGCAAGAGACTGCATAATAGGAACACTTCAGTCTGGAGGTCCAAAGGTGGTAATTGCAGTGATGTATAAACCACCACATAACAGCAGGAGGCCAAGGCAAGAGTATGATGTTAGTAATAGAGCGATAGTTGACACACTGGCTGAAGTGGCCAGAAGGGCTCATGTGAGCAGGGCAAAGCTACTGTTCATGGGTGACTTCAATCACAAGGAAATCGACTGGGAGAACCTGGAGCCACACGGGGGCCCAAAAACGTGGAGGGCTAAGATGATGGAGGTGGTACTGGAAAACCCCATGTACCAACATATAAGGGACACTACCAGAGAGAGGAGAGGATGAACCAGCAAGACTGGACCTAGTATTCACCTTCAGTAGTGCAGATATTGAGGACATCACATATGAAA
The DNA here is from genome assembly GCF_038502225.1 of Cherax quadricarinatus. Taxonomy (NCBI): domain Eukaryota; kingdom Metazoa; phylum Arthropoda; class Malacostraca; order Decapoda; family Parastacidae; genus Cherax; species Cherax quadricarinatus. Next base: position 6,169,007 of record NC_091387.1, read on the forward strand.
GACCCCTCGGGGCCAGTAACCACGTGGTTCCGAGGGAAGCAGGACAAATGAAGCCAAACTACAAGAAAAGGGACTACACAGGCATGAAGAATTTCCTACACGGGGTTCAGTGGGACAGAGAACTGGCAGGGAAGTCAGTAAATGAGATGATGGAATATGTGACAATATGAAAGAAAGCTGAGGAGAGGTTTGTACCGAAGGGTAACGGAAATAACGAGAAAGCCAGGATGAGCCCATGGTTCACCCAGAGGTGGAGAGGCCAAAACCAAGTGTGCTAGAAAATGGAAGAAGTATAAAAGGCAAAGGACCCATGAGAATAAGGAGAGCAGTCACAGAGCCAGAAATAAATATGAACAGGTAAGAAGGGAGACCCAACCACAATACGATAATGACATAGAAGCGAAAGCCAAATCTGACCCGAAGCTGTTGTACAGCCACATCAGGAAGAAAACAGTAGTGAAGAGGCTCCTAAGGGAGCTAAATACCTCAAAGGTGGTGGGGCCGGATAACATGTCTCCATGGGTCCTGATTTAGAGAGCAAAGGCACTGTGTACCACTAACAACAATCTTCAACACTATCGAAACAACATGACTACCTGAGGTATGGAAGACAGCAAATGTATTCTCAGTTTTTAAAAAAGAAGACAAGACACAAAGCATTAAACTACAGACCAGTGTCACTGACATGTATAGTATGCAAAGAAGAGAGGTGGAGCACCTAGAAAGGTGATGGGATGGGAATGGGATGGGAAATCCTGTGTCACAAACCTATTGGAGTTTTATGACAGGGTGACATCAGTAAGACAAGAGAGAGAGGTGTGGGTAGAGTGCATTTTCTTGGACTGTAAGAAGGCATTTGAAACAGTTCCACACAAGAGATTAGTGCAAAAGCTGGAGGACCAAGCAGGGATAACAGGGAAGGCACTACAATGAATCAGGGAATACCTGTCAGGAAAACAAAAGCGAGTCATGGTACATGGCGAGGTGTCAGAGTGGGCGGTTGTGACGAGCGGGGTTCCACAGGGGTCAGTCCTAGGACCGGTGCTGTTTCTGGTATTTGCGAACATGACGGAAGGAATGGACTCAGAAGTGTCGCTGTTTGCAGATGATGTGAAGTTGATGTGAAGAATACAATCAGACGAGGACCAGTCAGGACTACAAAGGGATCTGGACAGGCTTCAGACCTGGTCCAGCAACTGGCTCCTGGAGTTCAACCCCACCAAGTGCAAAGTCATGAAGATTGGGGAAGGGCAAAGAAGACCACAGATGGAGTACAGTCTAGGGGGCCAGAGACTACAAACCTCACTCAAGGAAAAGGATCTTGGGGTGAGTATAACACCGATCACATCTGAGGCGCACATCAACCAAATAACTGCTGCAGCATATGGGCGCCTAGCAAACCTAAGAACAGCATTCCCACATCCCAATAAGGAATCGTTCAGGACCCTGTACACCGTGTACGTTAGGCCCATATTGGAGTATGCGGCACCAGTTTGGAACCCACACCTAGCCAAGCATATAAGGAAACTAGAGACAGTGCAAAAGTTTGCAACAAGATTAGTCCCAGAGCTAACGGGTATGTCCTACGAGGAGAGGTTAAGGGAAATCGACCTGACGACACAGGAGGCAGGAGAGATAGGGGGGATATGATAACGACATATAAAATACTGAGAAGAATCGACAAGGAGGGCAGAGACAGGATGTTCCAGACATGGGACACAGCAACAAGGGGACATAGCAACAGGGGGACACAGCAACAAGGGGACACAGCAACAAGAGGTCACAGCAACAAGGGTACACAGCAACAAGAGGACACAACAAGGGGTCACAGCAAGAAGGGGACACAGCAACAAGGGGGCACAGCAATAAGGGGACACAGCAACAAGGGTACACAGCAACAAGGGTACACAGCAACAAGGGGACACAGCAAGAAGGGGACACAACAAGGGGTCACAGCAAGAAGGGGACACAGCAAGAAGGGGACACAGCAATAAGGGGACACAGCAACAAGGGGACACAGCAACAAGGGTATGCAGCAACAAGGGGACACAGCAACAAGGGGACAAAGCAACAAGGGGACACAGCAACAAAGGGACACAACAACAAGGGGACACAGCAACAAGGGGACACAACAACAAGGGGACACAGCAACAAGGGGACACAACAAGGGGACACAGCAACAAGGGGACACAGCAACAAGGGGACACAACAAGGGGACACAGCAACAAGGGGACACAGCAACAAGGGGACACAGCAACAAGGGGACACAACAAGGGGACACAACAAGGGAACACAACAACAAGGAGACACAGCAACAAGGGGACACAACAAGGGGACACAACAAGGGAACACAACAACAAGGGGACACAACAACAAGAGGACACAGCAAGAAGGGGACACAACAAGGGGACACAACAAGGGAACACAACAACAAGGGGACACAGCAACAAGGGGACACAGCAACAAGGGGACACAGCAACAAGGGGACACAGCAACAAGGGGACACAGCAACAAGGGGTCACAGCAACAAGGGGACACAGCAACAAGGGGACACAGCAACAAGGGGACACAGCAACAAGGGGACACAGCAACAAGGGGACACAGCAACAAGGGGACACAGCAACAAGGGGACACAGCAACAAGGGGACACAGCAACAAGGGGTCACAGCAACAAGGGGACACAGCAACAAGGGGACACAGCAACAAGGGGACACAGCAACAAGGGGACACAACAAGGGAACACAACAACAAGGGGACACAACAACAAGGGGACACAACAACAAGGGGACACAGCAACAAGGGGACACAGCAACAAGGGGTCACAACTGGAAGTTGAAGACTCAGATGAGTCACAGGGATGTTAGGAAGTATTTCTTCAGTCACAGAGTTGTCAGGAAGTGGAACAATCTGGAGAGTGATGTAGTGGAGGCAGGATCCATACATAGCTTTAAGAAGAGGTATGATAAAGCTCATGGAGCAGGAAGAGTGACTTAGTAGCAACCAGTGAGAGGCTGGTCCAGGGGCTGTGACTGGACCCCTGCAACCACAACTAGGTAAGTACACACACACATTATATTAAATATAATCTCACGTGATAATATACCAGAAGAAAACACCTCTACCATCACTCGAGCAACTGCTAATTTGTGAGGAGGAGCTCTTGATTCAAGGAAACTGCGCTATCCTTCTTTTAAGCATGTCTAGAACCATGATTCCCCTACGGTTTTAACGTTTCCCTCTTGGTAATAGTGGTTTGAAGTCTATCTACTGCACGATGGTCATTAAGGCTACGTGTTCACCACCAGTCAACAATAATACTGATTAATGTATACTACCAGTGTATATACACTGATATATACACCTCTCAGTGTATATACACTGATGTATACACCTCTCAGTGTATATACACTGAGATATACACCTCTCAGTGTATATATACTGAGATATACACCTCTCAGTGTATATACACTGAGATATACACCTCTCAGTGTATATACACTGAGATATACACCTCTCAATGTATATACACTGAGATATACACCTCTCAGTGTATATACACTGAGATATACACCTCTCAGCGTATATACACTGACATATACACCTCTTAGTGTATATACACTGACATATACACCTCTTAGTGTATATACACTGACATATACACCTCTCAGTGTATATACACTGACATATACACCTCTCAGTGTATATACACTGACATATACACATCTCAGTGTATATACACTGAGATATACACCTCTCAGTGTATATACACTGAGATATACGCCTCTCAGTGTATATACACTGAGATATACACCTCTCAGTGTATATACACTGAGATATACACCTCTCAGTGTATATACACTGAGATATACACCTCTCAGTGTATATCCATAGATATGTAAGTGTATATCTGTTTCTCGGTGTATATACATACATCCCCATGTATATACATGGCTATATATCTACATATTAGAATATAAATCGAATTAACCCCTATGTATATACCCTGTACTCACCTATCTATGGTTGCAGGGGTCGAATCACAGCTCCTGGGGAATTTCAGTGTACAGCAACTAGTCCGTAGCAGGTTATGTCTGGGTTACAGTATACCCGGAAGTATACCTCTCGAGAAGTGTGCTTATTGTATACCCAGCGGTGCCTAGTTATTTGTTTACATTGGAAATTGCAAAGGGAATTCAATACGACAGTGTGTAGGATTGGAATCCCTGGGGCGGATCTCCCAGCATATATACGTATATAATACAAAGGTGAATAGGATTGGAATCCCTGGGGCGGATCTCCCAGCATATATACGTATATAATACAAAGGTGAATAGGATTGGAATCGATGGGGCGGATCTCCCAGCATATATACGTATATAATACAAAGGTGAATAGGACTGGAATCCCTGGGGCGGATCTCCCAGCATATATACGTATATAATACGAAGGTAAATAGGATTGGAATCCCTGGGGCGGATCTCCCAGCATATATACGTATATAATACAAAGGTGAATAGGATTGGAATCCCTGGGACGGATCTCCCAGCATATATACGTATATACCGTCTCCATACTGTTGCGTCAACTTCACATTGTTCCAGGGACTGATCACCCCAAAACTGCGTCTTCAAGACTGAGGGACTGATGAAGTCTTCACATCTCTGCTGCTTCTGCTAACTTCTCTGTCCTTGACTGACTCAGCCTGCTGTGTAGGCGACACATTTCGGAATAAATATACCTAACTGTTTACCAATTTCAAATTGGCCCATACTAGGCAGGTCCATCTCAAACCCAGTAACGTACATATTGACCTATTTTGTGAGTGTCACTCAAGGAATAAGCTTGGATATTCCCTCTCACTTGTGTACAAGTCCCACTCCAGTCCAACCCCTCTCACTTGTGTACAAGTCCCACTCCAGTCCAACCCCTCTCACTCGTGTACAAGTCCCACTCCAGTCCAACCCCTCTCACTTGTGTACAAGTCCCACTCCAGTCCAACCCCTCTCACTCGTGTACAAGTCCCACTCCAGTCCAACCCCTCTCACTTGTGTACAAGTCCCACTCCAGTCCAACCCCTCTCACTTGTGTACAAGTCCCACTCCAGTCCAACCCCTCTCACTTGTGTACAAGTCCCACTCCAGTCCAACCCCTCTCACTTGTGTACAAGTCCCACTCCAGTCCAACCCCTCTCACTCATGTATTTATCTCACTTACATTTGAAGCTACCCAAGGTTTTAGCTTCAATGACCATACAAGGCAGACTGTTCCACTACTAGGTAGACTGTTCCACTACTAGGTAGACTGTTCCACTACTAGGTAGACTGTTCCACTACTAGGTAGACTGTTCCACTCGTTCACTACTAGGTAGACTGTTCCACTACTAGGTAGACTGTTCCACTACTAGGTAGACTGTTCCACTACTAGGTAGACTGTTCCACTCGTTCACTACTAGGTAGACTGTTCCACTACTAGGTAGACTGTTCCACTACTAGGTAGACTGTTCCACTCGTTCACTACTAGGTAGACTGTTCCACTACTAGGTAGACTGTTCCACTACTAGGTAGACTGTTCCACTACTAGGTAGACTGTTCCACTACTAGGTAGACTGTTCCACTCGTTCACTACTAGGTAGACTGTTCCACTCATCCACTACTAGGTAGACTGTTCCACTCATCCACTACTAGGTAGACTGTTCCACTCATCCACTACTAGGTAGACTGTTCCACTCATCCACTACTAGGTAGACTGTTCCACTCGTTCACTACTAGGTAGATTGTTCCACTCATCCACTACTAGGTAGACTGTTCCACTCGTTCACTACTAGGTAGACTGTTCCACTCGTTCACTACTAGGTAGACTGTTCCACTCATCCACTACTAGGTAGACTGTTCCACTCATCCACTACTAGGTAGACTGTTCCACTCATCCACTACTAGGTAGACTGTTCCACTCACCCACTACTAGGTAGACTGTTCCACTCGTTCACTACTAGGTAGACTGTTCCACTCGTTCACTACTAGGTAGACTGTTCCACTCATCCACTACTAGGTAGACTGTTCCACTCATCCACTACTAGGTAGACTGTTCCACTCATCCACTACTAGGTAGACTGTTCCACTCACCCACTACTAGGTAGACTGTTCCACTCGTTCACTACTAGGTAGACTGTTCCACTCGTTCACTACTAGGTAGACTGTTCCACTCATCCACTACTAGGTAGACTGTTCCACTCATCCACTACTAGGTAGACTGTTCCACTCATCCACTACTAGGTAGACTGTTCCACTCACCCACTACTAGGTAGACTGTTCCACTCGTTCACTACTAGGTAGACTGTTCCACTCGTTCACTACTAGGTAGACTGTTCCACTCATCCACTACTAGGTAGACTGTTCCACTCATCCACTACTAGGTAGACTGTTCCACTCATCCACTACTAGGTAGACTGTTCCACTCACCCACTACTAGGTAGACTGTTCCACTCGTTCACTACTAGGTAGACTGTTCCACTCGTTCACTACTAGGTAGACTGTTCCACTCATCCACTACTAGGTAGACTGTTCCACTCATCCACTACTAGGTAGACTGTTCCACTCATCCACTACTAGGTAGACTGTTCCACTCACCCACTACTAGGTAGACTGTTCCACTCGTTCACTACTAGGTAGACTGTTCCACTCGTTCACTACTAGGTAGACTGTTCCACTCATCCACTACTAGGTAGACTGTTCCACTCATCCACTACTAGGTAGACTGTTCCACTACTAGGTAGACTGTTCCACTCATACAAAACGGTGAGCCAATCACGGGCCAGCGTGTCAAAACCGTCAAAAAATCACGGTGCCACTCAATCACGGTCAAGCCCGCCAAAACCATCAGCCAATGACAGTCCAGCGCGCCAAAAACCGCTAGCCAATTACAGTCCAGCGCGCCAAAATCACCAGCCAATCACGGTCCAGAGCGCCAAAGCTGTCAACCAATCACGGTCCAGAGTCCGATCAACATTTTTAGCGGAAAAAATATTCTCCTCCCTGAGGAGGAGGCGAAACGTTTAGTAATCTTAATTCATCGGCGAAATACCGAGCAGATACATCGACCTAACGATACAGTATTGAAGTAGAGACACAGGGGCACATTTAAGCTTTCACTTGGACGACGTTTCGCCCCTTGTAAAGCTATATAAAATACGCAGATCTACGTAAACACAATCTGCTGCACTATACTGCAATTTCTTTTTGCAGTTCGTAAACCATCACTCGCCAGAACTCACTACATCTAATTGAACCACCAAAATTTTGATCAGAAATCTACATCTAAACTTGTAAAGCGGATTTATAAACAGATTTACTAAAATATAACAACAAGCAGATTTTTGGACCGGTTACGACATGGGCTTCTCTTGTTACCTGAAATAATAATCGGTTCACAACACCGGAGTTGCATATAGTACGGTCTAGGGCACCGAAGACTACAAACCTCACTCAAGGAAAAAGATCTTGGGGTGAGTATAACACCGAGTACATCTCCTGAGGCGCACATCAACCAGATAACTGCTGCAGCATATGGGCGAGTTACAAATCTAAGAATAGTGTTCTGATACCTCAAGGAGTCGTTCAAGACTCTGGTGGCCTTGTGGTTAACGCTCTCGCTTCACACGACGAGGGCCTGGGTTCGATTCCCAGCCAGAGTAGAAACATTGGACGTGTTTCTTTCCACCTGTTGTCTATGTTCCCCATCAGTAAAATGGGTACCTGGGTGTTAGTCGACTGGTGTGGGACGCATCCTGGGACACTGACCTAAGGAGGCCTGGTCACAGACCGGGCCGCGGGGGCGTTGACCCCCGGAACTCTCCAGATAAACTCCAGATAAACACCTTGTACGTCAGGCCCATGTTGGAGTATGCAGCACCAGTTTGGAACCCACACCTGGTCGAACACATCAGGAAACTAGAGAAAGGGCAAAGGTTTGCAACAAGACTAGTCCCGGAGCTAAGGGACATGTCCAGCGAAGAGAGGTTAAGGGAACTCAACCTGATGACACTGGGGGACAGGAGGGATAGGGGAGGACATGAAAAGAACATATAAAATACTGAGAGGAATTGACAAAGTGGGCAGAGACAGGATGTTCCAGAGATGTGACACAGAAACAAGGAGACACAACAACATGGGGACACAGCAACAAGAAGACACAGCAGCAAGGGGGCACAACAAGGGGACACAGCAACAAGGGGACACAGCAACAAGGGTACACAGCAACAAGGGGACACAGCAACAAGGGTACACAGCAACAAGGGGACACAGCAACAAGGGTACACAGCAACAAGGGGACACAGCAACAAGGGGACACAGCAACAAGGGGACACAGCAACAAGGGTACACAGCAACAAGGGGACACAGCAACAAGGAGACACAGCAACAAGGGGACACAGCAACAAGGAGACACAGCAACAAGGGGACACAGCAACAAGGAGACACAGCAACAAGGGGACACAGCAACAAGGAGACACAGCAACAAGGGGACACAACAACAAGGAGACACAGCAACAAGGGGACACAGCAACAAGGAGATACAGCAACAAGGGGACACAGCTGGAAGTTGATGACTCAGATGAGTCACAGGGATGTTAGGAAATATTTCTTCAGTCACAGAGTTGTCAGGAAGTGGAACAATCTGGAGAGTGATGTAGTGGAGGCAGGATCCATACTTAGCTTTAAGAAGAGGTATGATAAAGCTCATGGAGCAGGAAGAGTGACCTAGTAGCAACCAGTGAGAGGCGGGGCCAGGAGCTATGAATCGACCCCTGCAACCACAATTAGGTGAGCACACACACTAGAATGTTCGCTCCGCCCCACATAACTACCAGTCACGTAATTGCCTTGTTCGTGATAATGACATACCGACACGCCCGTGTCCTTATCATTACCATGAGCGTAGATACGCACTCTGACACGCCCATGTCAAAATATTTACATCAGCAGTGATTCAACATGTGTAAGGCTTTATCACACACTGAGGTCCGTGGTTCGATCAACGGTATGGGTACGAACATTAGGACGTGTTTCCTTAAGACACCTGCTGACATTGTTCACCTAGCAGTAAGTAGGTACCTGGGTGTTAGTGGACTGGTGTTGGTGGCATCCTGGGGACAAAGAAGTTGCCAGAAATGCTCTACATAACCAGGAACTTTCTATATAGTATGTCATAGGTGTGAGCTATGGTCTGTATAAGTTGTATCTTGTACTGGTAGAAATATACATTATTATTATTAATCTTGCCTTGCGTGTATGCTGATAAGATACATATACAACAATTAGGTTATTCCGAAAGATCTCGCCTACACAGCAGGCTTCTTCAGTCGAGTACAGAGTTAGCAGAAGCAGTATAGATGTAAAGACGATACCATCAGTCCACCACCCTTAACGACGTAGTTTTGTGGTGATCAGTCCCTCAGCCTGGAAAAGAGTTTTGTTCCATAGTCTGGAACCATGTGAAGCTGGAGGAACAGTATGGAGACTTGTATACTGATAAAAGTGAGGTGTATAGAATCCTGACGACAGGAGAGGCGGTGATAGCTAGTACAAGAACATAATTAAGAGGACAGGTTCCCATCAAATCCATCCCGTCTTGTTGGTAACTAGCCGTCAGACAGAAAAATGATCTAAGATACTATTGTGTTGTAGTGTTTGACAGCGAATATGATATTGGTAGACGGTAGTAACACTCGCCCGTCCTGTGCAGGTCCCTCTCAAATGCAACCTTCCCAATTTTCCACTTGACTCTCCACATTATGTATACTCATGCAATGCAATCACTGTAAACACGTGATATTACAATATGCAGAATAACCACTGTGAAAAAGTAGCGAAATTTTAAGCGTTTTCGTGATTTCTCACATTATCAAGGATCTGGTCCTTGATAATGTGACAACTCACGAAAGCGCTTGGAATTTCATTCTTATACCCAGGTCACCACATGGAGGAGACCCGGGCCAGGACCCGTCCTGGGGAACCTACCTGCACCTCTTTACCCAGGTACACCTGTTTATGACTTGGTGGCCCGGTGGCCTGGTGGCCTGGTGGCCCGGTTGCCTGGTGGCTAAAGCTCCCGCTTCACACACGGAGGGCCCGGGTTCGATTCCCGGCGGGTGGAATCATTTCGACACGTTTCCTTACACCTGTTGTCCTGTTCACCTAGCAGCAAATAGGTACCCGGGTGTTAGTCGACTGGTGTGGGTCGCATCCTGGGGGACAAGATTAAGGACCCCAATGGAAATAAGTTAAGACAGTCCTTGATGACGCACTGACTTTCTTGGGTTACCCTGGGTGGCTAACCCTCCGGGGTTAAAAATCCGAACGAAATCTTATCTTATAAACCCTACTGTGTCCACCAAGCGTATGTATGTATGTCTGTACGGACGGTGCAACCCGGCAGCTGCCCTATAAACCCCAAACAACAT
>NC_091387.1:6186962-6229462 GCF_038502225.1 Cherax quadricarinatus
AAGGACAGCATCAAGAACCTGCTACAATACATAAAATTCTATTTTACAGAGCTTGAGTGGCCCCTTATGTGACCCATTGTGTGGCCCCTTTTGTGGCCCCTTGTGTGGCCCCTTGTGTGGTTCCTTGTGTGGCTCCTTTTGTGGCCCCTTTTGTGACCCATTGTGTGGCCCTTTTGTGGTCCCTTTTGTGGCCCCTTTTGTGGCCCCTTTTGTGACCCATTTTGTGGCCTCTTTTGTGGCCCCTTGTGTGACCCCTTTTGTGGCCCCTTGTGTGACCCATTGTGTGGCCCCTTTTGTGGCCCATTGTGTGGCCCCTTTTGTGGCCCCTTGCGTGGCCCCTTTTGTGGCCCCTTGTGTGTCCCCTTTTGTGGCCCCTTGTGTGACCCATTGTGTGGCCCCTTTTGTGGCCCTTTGTGTGGCCCCTTGTGTAATCCCTTATGTGGATCCTTGTGTGACCTCTTGTGTGGCCCCTTGTGTAATCCCTTATGTGGATCCTTGTGTGACCTCTTGTGTGGCCCCTTGTGTGGCCCCTTGTGTGGCACCTTGTGTAGTCCTTTATGTGGCTCCTTGTGTGACCGCTTGTGTGGCCCTTGTGTGGCCCCTTGTGTAGTCCCTTATGTGGCTCCTTGTGCGGCCCCTTGTGTGGTCCCTTGTGTGGCCCCTTGTGTGACCCCTTGTTTGGTAGTGGTGGTTGTGGTAATGGTGTTAGTAGTGGTAGTACTGTTAGTAGGTGGTGGTAGTGGTGGTGGTAGTGGTGGTTGTAGTGGTGGTGGTAGTGGTGGTGGTAGTGGTGGTGGTAGTGGTGGTGGTAGTGGTGGTGGTAGTGGTGGTGGTAGTGGTGGTGGTGGTGGTGGTAGTGGTGGTAGTGGTGGTGGGAGTGGTGGTGGAAATGGTGGTTGTGGTGGTAGTGGTGGTAGTACTGTTAGTAGGTGGTGGTAGTGGTGGTGGTAGTGGTGGTGGTAGTGGTGGTGGTAGTGGTGGTGGGAGTGGTGGTGGTAGTGGTGGTGGTAGTGGTGGTAGTGGTGGTGGGAGTGGTGGTGGTAGTGGTGGTTGTGATGGTAGTGGTGGTAGTACTGTTAGTAGGTGGTGTTAGTGGTGGTGGTAGTGGTGGTAGTACTGTTAGTAGTTGTGGCAGTAGTGGTGGTGGTAGAGGTGGAAGTAGTAGTAGTATTGATGGTAGTTGTAGTGGTAATAGTAGTAGTAATGGTGGTAGTAGTAGTAGCATTGGTGGTAGTAGTAGTAGTAGTGGTGGTAGTAGTAGTACTGGTGGTAGTAGCAGCAGTGGTAGTAGTAGTTGTAGTGGTGGTAGTGGTAGTAATAGATTGACACATCAGATCAAACCACCACAAGCATATTTCAGAGTGACCAAGTTTATACATTCCTGGACTCATGTTCAAAGTTAACCCGGAATTTCAGTACGCGACTCCTGGGACTTTCCTTCTGTTATTGATTATTGTGTAACAATATTACCTGGTTATTGACCAGTTATTATGGTGCATAAAATGGCTTAGTGGAGTAAAATGCAGTAATTTTAGTTGGTATGTTTTGTGTTATTATGTAATGGTGGCTGACAGGCTGACAGCATTAGTTGGTAACTGACAACCTGACAGCCTTGCTTGGTTACTGACAGCCTGACAGCATCGGTTGGTGGCTGAGAGCCTGACAGCATCAGTTGGTGGCTGACAACCTGACAGCATCAGTAGGTGCCTGAAAGCATCAGTTGGTGGTTGACAGCCTCACAGCATCAGTAGGTGCCTGACAGCATCAGTTGGTGGTTGACAGCCTCACAGCATCAGTAGGTGCCTGACAGCATCAGTTGGTGGTTGACAGCCTCACAGCATCAGTAGGTGCCTGACAGCATCATTTGGTGACTGACAGCCTGACAGCATCAGTTGGTTGCTGACAGTTGACAGCATTAGTTAGTGGCTGACAGCCTGACAGCATCAGTTGGTGGCTGACAACCTGACAGCATCAGTAGGTGCCTGACAGCATCAGTTGGTGGTTGACAGCCTCACAGCATCAGTAGGTGCCTGACAGCATCAGTTGGTGACTGACAGCCTGATAGCATCAGTTGGTTGCTGACATTTGACAGCATTAGTTAGTGGCTGACAGCCTGACAGCATTAGTTGGCGACTGACAGCGTGGCAACATCAGTGACGTCACAGAGGTTGCTTCCGGTGTAACAGGTGACGTCACTTCCGGCGCGGCAGGTGAATGATCCGTCGTGTAACAGGAAGTATCCGTCAGCCAATCGTCTCAGTCACGCCATCGGCACGTCACTTTGGATCAATTCGGTCCACTGGTACGTCAGTTTGGATCAATTTGGTCCACTGGTACGACAGTTTGGATAAATTCGGCCATCAGTACGTCAGTTTGGATCAATTCGGACCATCGGTCCGTCAGTTTGGATCAATTCGGTCCACTGGTACGTCAGTTTGGATCAATTTGGTCCACTGGTACGACAGTTTGGATAAATTTGGTCCACTGGTACGTCAGTTCGGATCAATTTGGTCCACTGGTACGACAGTTTGGATAAATTCGGCCATCAGTACGTCAGTTTGGATCAATTCGGACCATCGGTCCGTCAGTTTGGATCAATTCGGTCCACTGGTACGTCAGTTTGGATCAATTCGAACCATCGGTACGTCAGTTTGGATCAATTCGGACCATCGGTCCGTCAGTTTGGATCAATTCGGGCCACCGGTACGTCAGTTGGTGGCATTCTGGGCAAGTCCCCTTATACCTACTATCCCTTCTCACCTAGCAGTAAATAGGTACCTGGGTGTTAGTTACCTTACACCTGCTGTCACTGTTCACCTAGCAGTAAATAGGTACCTGAGAGTTAGTTACCTTACACCTGCTGTCACTGTTCACCTAGCAGTAAGTAGGTAGCTGGGTGTTAGTTACTTTACACCTGCTATCCCTGCTCACCTTGCAGTAAATAGGTACCAGGGTGTTAGGCACCACGGAGCTGGTAGAATTGGGTGTTGTCAAACCTTGTTAGGTATACGTTGTCTTGACGTACTCAGGATATGACTCATATTATACTCACAAATATCTGAAGAAGTTAGGAATCCGGTCATGCCAAGCCAGCCAAGCAAACCATAGCACAGGCGGGGTTAGAACCCGCGATCAGAGGGTCATAAAACTCCAGACCGACGCGCTAGCCACCGGGCTAGTGGCTAACGCGTCTGGAGTTTTGTGACTCTCTGACCGTGGGTTCTACCCCCACCCGTGGTATGGTAGGCCAGCCTCCTCTGAAGACAGTCTCCCAGCTATGTGATGGGATATGACAGTATGTTATTCCCAGTGTTCCCACAGTGTATTTGTCATGTAAGACAGTTTAGAAGTACACTGGGGGTATCGTGTAGTTTGAGTTGTAGCGCACTCATGTCACTTAAGTCCGAGGTTCGATCCCCGATACGGGTGGCAACATTAGGATGTGTTTCCTTAGGATACTGTCCATGTTAAGATAAGATAAGATAAGATTTCGTTCGGATTTTTAACCCCGGAGGATTAGCCACCCAGGATAACCCAAGAAAGTCAGTGCGTCATCGAGGACTGTCTAACTTATTTCCATTGGGGTCCTTAATCTTGTCCCCCAGGATGCGACCCACACCAGTCGACTAACACCCAGGTACCTATTTGCTGCTAGGTGAACAGGACAACAACAGGTGTAAGGAAACGTGTCGAAATGTTTCCACCCGCCGGGAATCGAACCCGGGCCCTCCGTGTGTGAAGCGGGAGCTTTAGCCACCAGGCCACCGGGCCACCCTAACAGTAAGTATGTACCTGGGTGTTAGTTGACTGGTGTGGGTAGCATCATGGGGACAAAATTAAGTCACCAGAAATGTTCTACATAACCAGGGACTTCCAATATAACATGTCATAGGTGTCAGCTATGGTCTATATAAGTTGTATCATGTACTGGTAGTAATAAACATTATTATTAAGCTTCGGGAAAGCCTGTTGCTGACTCAGAATCGGTAATGCAAGCAAGTAAGTTTATTTAGACACAGGTACACATAAGTTGTATCATGTACTTATATAAATAAACATTATTATTATCATATTCATCATACCTAGTAATATATATGTAAATTAATCAGTACAACCCAAAAACACCTGACTTATTACCACTGGGGTTCTTTTGGGTGTCTAGCTCAGCTGGGATTTATATACGGGGGTTCAATTTGGTCTAATTTCGAACATATTGTTCCAGGTTTTTGTATTCGGATTGTTTTCGTTTCACATATCGGTCAGAATTGCCTAATTCTGGAGGATATATGAAATTTTGGGAGGGAAGACTCAGTAAGGCGTAAGTTTTGGTGGCCCACGAAACCCACAACAACAAAGGTGCAAATTGCCATAAACGACACGTGGGAGATTTTGGGAATTTTTATTTTGGGACTTTCACCAGCCCGTGGCTTCTTCAGTCCTATACGGAGACGGTGGAAGATGAAGAGCTTGAGGTAGTCAGTCCCTGGAGACGGTGTCTTCAGTCTATCTTATGAAGACTGAACAGGAGGGACTGATTACCTAAGATTCCTCGTCTGTCACCGTCATCTGTATTGGACTGAAGAGTCCACTGACTGACACAACGTCTCATTCTTCAACTTGTTGACTCAACTTGTTGGTTATCGGAACCATGTCACAAGCAATCATCTCTCACCTACGTCGTAAACAAGGTACGATAGGTACAGGTGTACATAAGTACCATTATCATACCTAGTATAAAGCATGACCTGGGTAGTTCGATCCCCGGTACGGGTGGAAACAGGCGTGTTTCATTACACCTGCTGTCCATGTTCACCTAGCAGTAAGTAGGTACCTGGGTGTTAGTGGACTGGTGTGGGTGGCATCCTGGGTGTTAGTGGACTGGTGTGGGTGGCATCCTGGGTGTTAGTGGACTGGTGTGGGTGGCATCATGGGTGTTAGTGGACTGGTGTGGGTGGCATGCTGGGTGTTAGTGGACTGGTGTGGGTGGCATCATGGGTGTTAGTGGACTGGTGTGGGTGGCATCCTGGGTGTTAGTGGACTGGTGTGGGTGGCATCCTGGGTGTTAGTGGACTGGTGTGGGTGGCATCCTGGGTGTTAGTGGACTGGTGTGGGTGGCATCCTGGGTGTTAGTGGACTGGTGTGGGTGGCATCCTGGGTGTTAGTGGACTGGTGTGGGTGGCATCCTGGGTGTTAGTGGACTGGTGTGGGTGGCATCCTGGGTGTTAGTGGATTGGCGTGGGTGGCATCCTGGGTGTTAGTAGACTGGTGTGGGTGGCATCCTGGGTGTTAGTGGACTGGTGTGGGTGGCATCCTGGGTGTTAGTGGATTGGTGTGGGTGGCATCCTGGGTGTTAGTAGACTGGTGTGGGTGGCATCCTGGGTGTTAGTGGACTGGTGTGGGTGGCATCCTGGGTGTTAGTGGACTGGTGTGGGTGGCATCCTGGGTGTTAGTGGACTGGTGTGGGTGGCATCCTGGGTGTTAGTGGACTGGTGTGGGTGGCATCCTGGGTGTTAGTGGACTGGTGTGGGTGGCATCCTGGGTGTTAGTAGACTGGTGTGGGTGGCATCCTGGGTGTTAGTGGACTGGTGTGGGTGGCATCCTGGGTGTTAGTGGACTGGTGTGGGTGGCATCCTGGGTGTTAGTGGACTGGTGTGGGTGGCATCCTGGGTGTTAGTGGACTGGTGTGGGTGGCATCCTGGGTGTTAGTAGACTGGTGTGGGTGGCATCCTGGGTGTTAGTGGACTGGTGTGGGTGGCATCCTGGGTGTTAGTGGACTGGTGTGGGTGGCATCCTGGGACAAAACTGACATAATTTGCGGGAAATTCTCAGCATAACAAGCAACTTTCTATATAGTAGTATGTCACTGATGTCAGCTATGATCTGTATACCTTGTACATGTACTGGTATACCTTGTACATGTACTGGTATACCTTGTACATGTACTTGTATACCTTGTACATGTACTTGTATACCTTGTACATGTACTTGTATACCTTGTACATGTACTTGTATACCTTGTACATGTACTGGTATACCTTGTACATGTACTTGTATACCTTGTACATGTACTGGTATACCTTGTACATGTACTTGTATACCTTGTACATGTACTTGTATACCTTGTACATGTACTTGTATACCTTGTACTTGTATACTTTGTACATGTACTTGTATACCTTGTACATGTACTTGTATACCTTGTACATGTACTTGTATACCTTGTACATGTACTTGTATACCTTGTACATGTACTTGTATACCTTGTACATGTACTGGTATACCTTGTATATGTACTGGTGTACCTTGTACATGTACTTGTATTCCTTGTACATGTACTGGTATACCTTGTACATATACTTGTATACCTTGTATATATGCATGTATACCTTGTACATGTATACCTTGTACATGTGCTTGTATACCTTGTACATGTACTTGTATACCTTGTACATGTACTTGTGTACCTTGTACATGTACTGGTGTACCTTGTACATGTACTTGTATACCTTGTACATGTACTTGTATGCCTTGTACATGTACTTGTGTACCTTGTACATATACTTGTATACCTTGTACATGTACTTGTATACTTTGTACATGTACTTGTATACCTTGTACATGTACTGGTATACCTTGTATATATGCATGTATACCTTGTACATGTACTGGTATACCTTGTACATGTATACCTTGTACATGTGCTTGTATACCTTGTACATGTACTTGTATACCTTGTACATGTACTTGTATACCTTGTACATGTACTGGTATACCTTGTATATATACTTGTATACCTTGTACATGTACTGGTATACCTTGTAAATATACTTGTATACCTTGTGCATGTACTTGTATACCTTGTACATGTACTTGTATACCTTGTACATGTACTTGTTTGCCTTGTACATGTACTTGTATACCTTTTACATGCACTTGTATACCTTGTACATGTACTGGTTAACCTTGTACATGTACTTGTATACCTTATACATGTATTTGTATACCTTGTACATGTACTGGTATACCTTGTACATGTACTGGTATACCTTGTACATGCACTGGTATACCTTGTACATGTACTTGTATACCTTGTACGTGTACATGTATACTTTGTACATGTACTTGTATACCTTGTACATGTACTGGTATACATTGTACGTGTACTGGTATACCTTGTACATGCACTGGTATACCTTGTACATGTACTGGTATACCTTGTTCATGTACTTGTATACCTTGTACATGTACTTGTATACCTTGTACATATACTTGCATACCTTGCACATTTACTTGTATACCTTGTACATGTACTTGTATACCTTGCACATGTACTTGTATACCTTGTACATGTACTTGTATACCTTATACATGTACTTGTATACCTTGTACATGTACTTGTATACTTTGTACATGTACTGGTATACCTTGTACATGTACTTGTATACCTTGTACATGTACTGGTATACCTTGTACATGTACTTGTATACTTTGTACATGTACTGGTATACCTTGTACATGTACTTGTATACCTTGTACATGTACTGGTATACCTTGTACATATACTTGTATACCTTGTACATGTACTTGTATACCTTGTACATGTACTTGTATACCTTGTACATGTACTGGTATACCTTGTACATGTACTGGTATACCTTGTACATGTACTGGTATACCTTGTACATGTACTGGTATACCTTGTACATGTACTGGTATACCTTGTACATGTACTGGTATACCTTGTACATGTACTGGTATACCTTGTACATGTACTTGTATACCTTGTACATGTACTTGTATACCTTGTACATGTACTGGTATACCTTGTACATGTACTTGTATACCTTGTACATGTACTTGTATACCTTGTACATGTACTGGTATACCTTGTACATGTACTTGTATACCTTGTACATGTACTGGTATACCTTGTACATGTACTTGTATACCTTGTACATGTACTGGTATACCTTGTACATGTACTGGTATACCTTGTACATGTACTTGTATACCTTGTACATGTACTTGTATACCTTGTACATGTACTTGTATACCTTGTACATGTACTGGTATACCTTGTATATGTACTGGTGTACCTTGTACATGTACTTGTATTCCTTGTACATGTACTGGTATACCTTGTACATATACTTGTATACCTTGTACATGTACTTGTATGCCTTGTACATGTACTTGTATACCTTGTACATGTACTTGTATACCTTGTACATGTACTTGTATACCTTGTACATGTACTTGTATACCTTGTACATGTACTTGTATACCTTGTACATGTACTGGTATACCTTGTACATGTACTGGTATACCTTGTACATGTACTGGTATACCTTGTACATGTACTGGTATACCTTGTACGTGTACTGTTAGTAAATATATAATTATTATTATTATTGTTGTAAGTACAGTATCTCAGCAACATGTACACAATAAGATCACAGTAAACAGTGATATCACAATATACAAACAACTACTGTGAAAGAATAGTGAACTTCCAAGCGCTTTCGTGACTTTTCACATTATCAGGGAACTATAAAAATTAAAAGTTCTGGAGAAGGTAGGCCTATGAGGGTGAAATTACACTTCAAGGTAACTACTTACATAGTAACATGTGCCTTACTTAGTCGTACCCACGCCTTTGATGGCCTTACTGAGTCGTACCCACGCCTTTGATGGCCTTACTGAGTCGTACCCACGCCTTTGCTGGCCTTACTGAGTCGTACCCACGCCTTTGATTGCCTTACTTAGTCGTACCCACGCCTTTGATGGCCTTACTGAGTCGTACCCACGCCTTTGATGGCCTTACTTAGTCGTACCCAGGCCTTTGTTGGACTTACTTAGTCGCACCCACGCCTTTGATGGCCTTACTTAGTCGTACCCACTCCTTTGATGGCCTTAGTCGTACCCACGCCTTTGAAGGCCTTACTTAGTCATACCCACGCCTTTGATGGCCTTACTTAGTCGTACCCACGCCTTTGAAGGCCTTACTTAGTCGTACCCACGCCTTTGATGGCCTTACTTAATTCTACCCACGCCTTTGAGGGCCTTACTTAATTCTACCCACGCCTTTGAGTTCCTTACTTAATTCTACCCACATTCTCTGCTCAGACGTTGTGCTGAGCGGTTGTCAGCTGCTTCTCCTCAGTCCCGACACCTGGTGGAGGAGTTTTTACAACATCAACAACAATGGCGACTGCGTTTCGCCGGCGTGTTAATACTGTTTGTATTCAACTAACACAGGGCTCTATCACCAGCGAATCAATGAATGTGTTAATGCCAGCAATCATTCGTGATACATATGGCATTCAGCGTGAATCCTTGTGTGGCGTCGCCTTGAATGGAACTACACGGATCTTCGTCAAATTTTGTGACACTCAGATGTACGAGAAGATTGTGACCCAGTACCAGGATATAAGTAAGCAAGTCACCCCAGCAGTTTCTGTCCATTTGCATGACGTTTCACGGTACTATACGTGGGTACGTGTGCGTAACGTGCATTTTGAGGCCAATGAAGTTGACATACGTGACGTTTTTGAACGTTATGGGAAAATCCACCTGGTCTCCATGAGTAAGTAGTATGATGGCCGCTATGCTGGTCTTCAGGAGGGGTCATTTATGTTGAAAATGTCCCTGCATCAGCCGATTCCTTCGTACGTGCACCTGGAGGATTTTTGTACCCAGGTGTACGTGACGTATCCTGGACAGAGAAGAACTTGCCGCCTCTGCTGTGCTTTGGATCACATAGCGGCTCAATGTGTTCAGCGCCAGCCGCCCTTGGGGCGTAGTCGTCGTCCTGACGGCGAGGTACCCCGTCAGGCTCCGGAAGAAGAGGTTGTCGAGGGCTCGCCGCGTCTGACATCATGGAGTGCTGAGGTTGATCGGGCCATGCTACTAGAGTCATCTTGTGTGACTCTACCTGGGACTGCCTCCCTTGACATGTGAGCAGTGAAATCCCTCTAGCAAGAGAGGCAGGAGATATGGAGGCCGACATTGTATCTGCGTTGAGTGACATATTAGCATCGCATGAGTCTGATTATGTGCCGTGTGTGCCTTTCTTGAAGGTTTCTGATGAGGTGAGATTATGTGTGGATGAGGCTGATCAGATAGCTGAAGTGTGAGATTTGGAGAGTTCGAGGGTTCATACTGTTGAGGCTGAAATTCACAAGGAGTACACTCCAAGTACTGACATGTCTGAAGATGCTGTTTCTAGGAAGCGTGCGGCTACCCCGTCCGACTCCGATGATATCTTGACCCCTGGACAACGTTCAGGGAAGAAGACGTGGTCGGAAATCATGGGTGGGGGGAGGTCGCGCGAGTCCAGGACAGCAGGTCATATCTCAGGGATTGCCAAAGGTGCAGGAAGTGCCTTGGGCGCTTGCCGACACAAAGAGAAAAAGGAAGTGGTAGCCCCTAGAGGAAAGCCACCTTTAACATAGTTAGGTGTGTAACTATTAATGTTAATGGTTTGAAATCTGTCAGAAAGTGTGTGCAAGTGCGTGAGTGGTTGAATCTTTTTGCAGTAGATGTGTGTTTTTTGCAAGAACATAACCATAAGGTAGGAAGTTTGTTTGAGATGGATGGTTATGACATTTATGTGACTCACTCCAGACGTCTGAAAGGTGGAGTGGCTGTGTTGATAAAAGTGACCAGCCCGTTTGTGTTGAGACATTGGGAGGAAGGGGGGAGGGTCGCGTGGTGCGAGTCGTGGGGGATTAGGGTAGTAGAAGGGTTGGTTTTGTAGGGGTATATGGGCCGGCTGAACATGATGTTAATCTTAAAAATACTTTTGTTAGAGCTGTCTTAGTGTATTATTTGAGGTCCCTGCCGGAAATTACAGTGGTCGGTGGTGATTGGAACTGTGTGGTGTGCCGTAAAGACGTTGAACCGAGGGGGGCAGGTTTCTGTTTGCTTATTTTGGGTGACTTGTTGTCTGGGCTGGGGTTGGTAGATGTACGTGAAGGTCGTGACTTGGGGATTGAGCATACTTTTGTACATAGGGGCTATGCGGCATGTTTAGATAGGGTGTATGTGTTTCGGCGGGTGGTCGTAATCAATGTGAGTGTGTTGAATGTCTTTTTATCTGACCACCGGGGAGTTTTTGTAGAGCTCGACTGGGGAGGTCTCCCGAATCGTTTTAAGGGGTACTGGAAATTGAATACACAGATGTTACAAAGTGCAGATGATCGGGAACTATTCACGGACTTATGGGCGTCTATGGAAGTAGACTCCTGGGAGGGGTGGGATTTAGTGCAACGGTGGGATGAGGTTGTGAAGCCTCGAATTAAGGATTTTTATGTGTATCGGGGTAAGGAGGCCACTCGCATGGAGTATGGTTTTCTGAGGTATCAGGGAGAGGCATCTGGGGTTTACCCAGTGGATGAGATTGATGCTCTTAAAGAACAAATCCAGGTATTGAAAAATAAGATTTTCGATGGGGCGCGCATTTCGAGTGGGGTGGAAGAGGCTTTGTGGGGTGACAAACCGTCTGCTTGTGTCTTACGAAGTCAGACACAAAGACGAAAGGCAACTGACATTGTGAGTTTAGCGGTACAGGATGAAGTTGACGGGCATAGTGAGGGACAGGTCTTAACAACAACTGAGGGGATAAGTTTTTATGTTGATATTTGGAGTAAGCTCCAGATGCAGAGTAAAGACGTGAGTGAGCATGCAATACAGGAATTGGGGAGAGGAGTACGATGCGAGTTAAATGATTATGATCGCCTTCTCATGGGTGGGCCTATATCTGAGGCAGAGGTGTGGGAGGCACTACAAGGAATGAGTAAGGGGAAGGCACCAGGCATTGATGGCATCCCTTGTGAATTTTATATCAAACATTGGGAGGTAATACGGACTTTTATGGTTCGTTTACTCAATGCGATGAAGGAGGAGGGGGTGTTAGGTCTGTCTCAGCGTACGGCAGTGTTGGTCTTAGGAAATGTGATGTGCCGTTAGCGATTAAGGATTACCGTCCCATATCGTTGATGTGTAGTGACTATAAACTATATGCGAAAATTTTGATGAATAGAATTAAGAAAGTGTTTGATAAGGTCATCCATAAGAGTCATTTTGGTGTGCCAGGTAGGTCAATGTATGATGGTCATGGGAATATCAGGGAGTTTGTTGAGGAATGCGGGGTGAGGGGTGGGGGTGGGGTTTTGGCTTTAGACTGGCAAGCCGCTTTTGATAGTGTGGAAAGGGAGGTTCTGTGGAAATTTATGAGATGGCAGGGTTTTGGAAATGAGGTCATCATGTGGGCCCATTCATTGTACAATGGAGCGGGATTTAAAGTACAAGTTAATGGGAAGTTAGGTGTTTTTGTACACTTGAGCAGGGGCATTCGTCAGGGATGCCCCATGTCTCAAATGCTTTTTGCATGTATGCAGGACCCTTTTTACTGGGCTGTTTGTGGGCGGGGAATAGAGACATCGTGGGGTCCGAGTAGTGGTCGACCGACCCTTGTGGGTTGTGTAGATGATACTACTGTGTTATTACGTTCACGGGAGCAATTGGGTTTCGTTGGGAGACTTGTTGACATATTTGGCAAGGGTACGGGGATGTGTGTTAATAGAGAAAAATCGAAGATTCTGGAGTTGGGGGAGTGGGTGGGGGATGGAGCAGATGCAGAGGGGTGGACTGTGGTTGATCATATCACTATATGTGGTGTTCAATACATGTAGGAGGTCGATCAGATGAGGGCGTGTATTTCGGGAAGGGTTGTACATAGTGTCTTGGGGCGCTTAAATAGTCTACGGCCGCGACATTTAACCCTGCATCAGAGAGCGGTGGTCATTAATGTCCTGCTTTATAGCAAAGTATGGCATGTTGCTGCACTGTATCCTCTGTTGCAGAGGGACGTCAAACGTCTTTTGCATAGAGTTTATCGATTTTTGTGGGGTTCAGGTTGCGATTGGCTCACAAGAGCAATGGTGGAGACATCAGTGCATCAGGGAGGGTTGGGTCTCATTCCTCTCGATCTAGAGGCTCGTGTCATGGCATGTTACGTGAAGCGTCGTTTTCTCCGACTGGGTGGGATGCATGGTGGGTTAAGTAAATTGTATAACGACCTGCGCAGGTGGTGGGGAGGGAGGAATTTAATTAGGTGCGACACGATGTTCCGCGTATCATGCGCATGAGGGATGTGCGCTGTGTAAAATTATGTACCTTAGAAAGGGCGAGTATGGAGAGAGTCGTGGTGCGAGTTGAAGGATTGTATCCCATGTATGCGTGGGGTGATATATGGAGGCGAGTTCAACAGTTGCGTCTGCCTGTTCAAGTACGGGAAGTGGTTTTTAAATTTTTACATGGAATCTTGCAGTCCGTGGTGGTGTTGTATAATAGGCGTTTGGAGGAAGACTGGGGTTGTCCGGCGTGCGGAATGGAGGAATCTGCTTTTCACGTTGTGTATTTCTGTGAGACTTTAGGTATGGTACGAGAGTGGTTTAGTAGGGTTATGCGTTTGGTGGGGGGGGGGGAGGTTTGTCGGTGCTCCGAGCGTTGAGTTATGATGTAGGTGGGGTTGACTTGCGTGTACAACGTGCGGTGTCGTACGTAGTGGCCGATTATATTTTCGTGTCATGGGCTGAGGCACGTTGATGGTAACAGTAGAATTAGGGTTTTAGCGGGGACAATATAAAGGACAAAATGTCGAAACATGTTGGTATATGAGGGGAGATGGGAAAGAGACTTCCCGTCTGAATATAAAGCCTTGGAGTTACGAGATTTGAGATAGTTATGGGTGTTCAGTGGGTAATCTAACGGGCTGGTCAGCTGTGTCTAATTGTGTTTGTCAAGTGCGTGAATGTTTGGTGATCTCCGAGTTTATGTGCGTCTCCTATGTGACGGTGACGACGATATATCTTAAGGCTTTGTATATACAGCTTTTAGCAAAGTTTTCCGTCATTTAGGCCTCAATAAGTCATTGGTGTATATTTTGTATATGGTGTGCTTCCTAGCACAGTTGAACATTTTCTTATTTCTGTTTATACTTTATGCCGTGTTCGTGTGCTTTACAATAGTATATGAGATTAAGACACATGTGCAACATCTGGGTATCTTTATTGTAGACGTTTCGCCATCCAGTGGCTTTATCAATACAAATTCTAGGACATAACTTGAAAACAGTAGGACTATATACAGAAGATGAGGTAATCAGTCCCTCAACCTAGGAGTAGGTGCGAAGAGCACCATAGTGGTGGAGATTCTGAAACAGAAGCAAGGAGCCTGGCGCTTATATAGTAACGTCAGGTGTAGCAGACAAGGGCATAGTCACTGGTAGGCGGGATTCCAGAGTGGAAGTAGGTGCGAAGAGCACCATAGTCGTGGAGATTCTCCACGACTATGGTGCTCTTCGCACCTACTCCTAGGTTGAGGGACTGATTACCTCATCTTCTGTACATAGTTCTACTGTCTTCAAGTTATGTCCTGGAATTTGTATTGATAAAGCCACTGGATGGCGAAACGTCTACAATAAAGATACCCAGATGTTGCACATGTGTCTTAATCTCATTTTGTCGGTATTGTATAACATTCGTACACAACAGTAGCATATGTATCTATGCAAGTGTTTGTTTTTCTGTAAGCTGTGATAGAGCTTGCACTATATGTGGAGGCAGTATTTTTCAATATTAGCCTCTCGTCAGTGTATAAGTTCACTTACAGCTGCTTGCATTGTCTTTTCTTATGTTTATTTGAGATGTCAAACATCACAGTGTAGTTCAGTTTTGTTTTATTATTATATTTCCCTTTTTGTGAATTGTAGCGTCATCCTGTTTCCACCTTTGCACTGTGAATGCCTATTCTTAGTCCATGATAATAGCCCCGTGGTAGTCGCCCAAATTAACGTATTGTTGTGCTCCTTTCGGCACCTGAGTTCTTAGATTAAGTCTTGGATACGTTGTATGTTGGCAGGCGGAAGCCATGCCTAGTTATAAGCCAGATGTTGTATATTGTTGTATCATACGTGATTGCTTGT
Source organism: Cherax quadricarinatus (assembly GCF_038502225.1). Lineage (NCBI taxonomy): Eukaryota > Metazoa > Arthropoda > Malacostraca > Decapoda > Parastacidae > Cherax > Cherax quadricarinatus. Next base: position 6,201,952 of record NC_091387.1, read on the forward strand.
ATATGTGTAATTTTGTGTCCTATTTTTTTGTTATATTGTTTTTGTATAGTCTTTATATTTTCCAGTGTTTTGATTTTATTATTTCTTATACAATGATAATCTTGTTAGTGCCTAGTATCTCGTTGACATATTAATTGATGCACTTATATATATTTTGTACCTGGATGTTTAATAATAAAAAAAATTCTACCCACGCCTTTGAGGGCCTTACTTAATTCTACCCACGCCACTGAAGGCCTTACTTAATCCTACCCACGTCACTGAAGGCCTTTCTTAATTCTACCCACGTCACTGAAGGCCTTACTTAATCCTACCCACGTCACTGAAGGCCTTTCTTAATCCTACCCACGCCACTGAAGGCCTTACTTAATTCTACCCACGTCACTGAAGGCCTTACTTAATTCTACCCACGTCACTGAAGGCCTTACTTAATCCTACCCACGTCACTGAAGGCCTTTCTTAATCCTACCCACGCCACTGAAGGCCTTTCTTAATCCTACCCACGCCACTGAAGGCCTTTCTTAATCCTACCCACGTCACTGAAGGCCTTTCTTAATCCTACCCACGCCAATGAAGGCCTTTCTTAATCCTACCCACGCCACTGAAGGCCTTTCTTAATCCTACCCACGCCACTGAAGGCCTTTCTTAATCCTACCCACGCCACTGAAGGCCTTTCTTAATCCTACCCACGCCACTGAAGGCGTTTCTTAATCCTACCCACGCCACTGAAGGCCTTTCTTAATCCTACCCACGCCACTGAAGGCATTTCTTAATCCTACCCACGCCACTGAAGGCGTTACTTAATCCTACCCACGCCACTGAAGGCATTTCTTAATCCTACCCACGCCACTGAAGGCCTTTCTTAATCCTACCCACGCCACTGAAGGCCTTTCTTAATCCTACCCACGTCACTGAAGGCCTTTCTTAATCCTACCCACGCCACTGAAGGCCTTTCTTAATCCTACCCACGCCACTGAAGGCCTTTCTTAATCCTACCCACGCCACTGAAGGCCTTAATCCTACCCACGCCACTGAAGGCCTTTCTTAATCCTACCCACGCCACTGAAGGCCTTTCTTAATCCTACCCACGCCACTGAAGGCCTTTCTTAATCCTACCCACGCCACTGAAGGCGTGGTAGCATTAAGACAAGGATCTGTTAGTTAAAAACAGGTTAACTTACAGACAAGTTGATAATTAAACACAGGTACAGTAATTAGGTACCTTTATTAAATTCCTACTCAGAAGATGGTCTTCAGACGAAATATACAGATGAATCAGGTTCCTGTACTCACCTAATTGTACTCACCTAATTGTACTCACCTAATTGTACTCACCTAATTGTACTCACCTAATTGTGGTTACAGGGGTCGAGACTCAGTTCCTGGCCCCGCCTCTTCACTGATCGCTACTAGGTCCTCTCCGTCTCTGCTTCCTGAGCTTTGTCATACCTCTTCTTAAAACTATGTATGGTTCCTGCCTCCACTACTTCACTTGCTAGGCTATTCCACTTCCTGACGACTCTATGACTGAAGAAATACTTCCTAACGTCCCTGTGACTCGTCTGAGTCTTCAGCTTCCAGTTGTGACCCCTTGTCCCTGTGTCCCCTCTCTGGAACATCCTATCTCTGTCCACCTTGTCTATTCCCCGCAGTATCTTGTATGTCGTTATCATGTCTCCCCTGACCCTCCTGTCCTCCAGTGTCGTCAGTCCAATTTCCCTCAACCTTTCCTCGTGCGACATTCCCCTGAGCTCTGGGACTAGCCTTGTTGCAAACCTTTGTACTTTCTCTAACTTCCCGTGTTTGTATTCATGTGCGTTATATCGAGTATTGACTAGTGTTCGTTACTCTTCAGTTATTTATGTTCTTGTGTTCTTGTACATAAATGTTTCGGAGAATTATCAAGTTGATGTAATCCATCAATATTGATTATATCATCTCCAGGGTGAGGGACTGACCACCTCAAAACTACGTCTTTAAGGCTGAGGGACTGACGATAGCGTCTTCACATCTCTACTGCTTCTGTTAACTCCTCTGTACTGGACTGAAGCAGCCTGCTGTGTAGGCGGAACGTTTCGGAATACGTGTGTTATCGACGTATCAGTATTTTATACCATTATCACGTTCACTCTTGTGTTGAACGTACGTAACCTTACGTTCACTCTTGAACGTAACCTTACGTTCACTGTTGAACGTAACCTTACTTTCACTCTAACGTAACCTTACGTTCACTCTTGAACGTAACCTTACGTTCACTCTTGAACGTAACCTTACGTTCACTGTTGAACGTAACCTTGCGTTCACTGTTGAACGTAACCTTACGTTCACTCTTGAACGTAACCTTACGTTCACTGTTGAACGTAACCTTACGTTCACTCTTGAACGTAACCTTACGTTCACTCTTGAACGTAACCTTACGTTCACTCTTGAACGTAACCTTACGTTCACTCTTGAACGTAACCTTACGTTCACTCTTGAACGTAACCTTACGTTCACTCTTGAACGTAACCTTACGTTCACTGTTGAACGTAACCTTGCGTTCACTGTTGAACGTAACCTTACGTTCACTCTTGAACGTAACCTTACGTTCACTGTTGAACGTAACCTTGCGTTCACTGTTGAACGTAACCTTACGTTCACTCTTGAACGTAACCTTACGTTCACTCTTGAACGTAACCTTACGTTCACTGTTGAACGTAACCTTACGTTCACTGTTGAACGTAACCTTGCGTTCACTGTTGAACGTAACCTTACGTTCACTCTAACGTAACCTTACGTTCACTCTTGAACGTAGCCTTACGTTCACTGTTGAACGTAACCTTACGTTCACTCTAACGTAACCTTACGTTCACTCTTGAACGTAGCCTTACGTTCACTCTTGAACGTAGCCTTACGTTCACTGTTGAACGTAACCTTACGTTCACTGTTGAACGTAACCTTACGTTCACTCTTGAACGTAACCTTACGTTCACTCTTGAACGTAACCTTACGTTCACTCTTGAACGTAACCTTACGTTCACTGTTGAACGTAACCTTACGTTCACTCTTGAACGTAACCTTACGTTCTATCTGGAATCCTGTGTACATTTTCTTGCTATCGTATTCCTGTGTAATATTAAAACGTATAGATTTATATCTGATTGTGTCAAAGCTGCTAGATTATTTACGAGACTCTGCTAGCTTGCTAGAACTAGGTTAAGCTAGCACCTCTAGGTTCTCCAGTCGCTAGTTACAGTTGGAAGCTTAGGGAGCTCTGCTAGCTTGCTAGAACTAGGTTAAGCTAGCACCTCTAGGTTCTCCAGTCGCTAGTTACAGTTGGAAGCTTAGGGAGCTCTGCTAGCTTGCTAGAACTAGGTTAAACTAGCACTTCTAGGTTCTCCAGTCGCTAGTTACAGTTGGAAGCTTACAAGGCTCTGCTAGCTTGCTAGAAATAGGTTAAGCCAGCACTTCTAAGTTCTCCAGTCGCTAGTTACAGCTGGAAGCTTACAAGGCTCTGCTAGCTTGCTAGAACTAGGTTAAGCTAGCACTTCTAAGTTCTCCAGTCTCTAGTTACAGCTGGAAGCTTACAAGGCTCTGCTAACTTGCTAGAACTAGGTTAGGTTAGCAGTTGAACCGGCGATCCAGTTTACACTAGAAGAAGAGTCCAATGACAAGCTACCTTTCCTCGACGTCCTCATTCACAAAGTAGACAACAGCTTAAGATTTCAAGTTTACCGCAAACTTACCAATAAAAATGATCTCACACACTTCTATTCCAGTCAAGATACCAAGACCAAAAGGGGCATCATCATCGGGTTTTTCCTAAGAGCGTAATACCGAATTTGTAGTCCTGAGTTTCTTGACGAGGAATGTACATACATTCACCAAACATTCACTGAGTTACATTTTCCTTCCTTTTTCATCAAAGACTGCAAGAAAAGAGCTCTTCAGATCAATAATTCTCCACGCATCAACACCACTCCCAGCAAAGTTATAATTCTTCCCAACAGTCAGGTTGCACTGAACGTCTCAAAAGTACTTTCACAAGCTAACACCAGAGTCGCCATCGCTTCTAGCACTTCAATAAAGGATCTAACCAGGACAAAATCCAAGCACCACGAACCAGTCAATGCAGGAGTTTACACTATACCCTGTGGAGGCTGTGACAAGATTTACGTAGGTGAAACAGCAAGGAACCTCGACACCCACCTCAATGAACACATTTACTCATGTAGGAACGATAACTTGAACAACGCCTGTGTACAACACCGAAATTCTACCAATCATCTCATGAAGTTCAGAGACGCCCAATTAGTGATCAAAGAAACTATTTTCCGCAGACGCAAGTGTCTTGAATCTTCACTAATAGCTGTTTCTAACACAAACAAAACAAAGGCAGCTTCACCATCTCTGAAGTCTTAGTAAGAATCCTCCTGAAAACAGTAAACCCTGCCATCACATAGTCTCTTCTGTTAATACTACACAAGCACATTACAGAGTGAACACTGAAACAGACCTTCTCTATCCATCCTCTAATACAAATATTTGTCTTACCAATTTTTATGTTTCCCAAGTAATAGCTTATATGAAGATTGAGACACTTATGCAGCATATGGGAATCTTTATTCAGGAAACGTTTCGCCACACAGTGGCTTCATCAGTCCAATACAAACGTTTCCTGAACAAAGATTCCCATATGCTGCATAAGTGTCTCAATCTTCAACTTGTCGGTTTGTCAAACCATTCATCAAGTTAATTGGTCTAAAATATTGTATTACTACTACTACTACTACTACTACTACTACTACTTATATCACTAATACTACTACTACCACCACTAGTATTGCACCTCACTCTGAGCCTATATATACCCTCTGTGTCCATGTACTGTTTGTAATGGCTTTGAGAAAGCTCCTGAAGAGCGAAACGTTGCCACAATAAAAGGACACATTAGCTGCACTTGTGTTCTCTTACTTTCCATTACTGATTCACTGCCTCCTGTGTAAATCACTGTTATATCACGGGGCATTACTGCTGACCTAGCATGATTTGTATGCCACTCACCCTCCAGGCACTCGAGAGGGCAGTTTAACTTGAGACGTTAGGTAGACGGCAGGTTAGACATGGCACTCCCCATATATTCTGTCTAATAGACATACTGAAATATCCGACGTGAGTCTTTATTACCCAATCTATGTTCGAACCCCACACGACAACCTAACTTAACTTAACCCAACCTTACCTAACCTAACCTTACCTAACCTAGCCTAGCCTAGCCTAACCTAAGCTAACCTAACCTAACCTAACCTAACCTAACCTAACCTAACTTAACCTAACCTAACCTAACCTAACCTAACTTAACTTAACCTAAGCTAACCTAACCTAACCTAACCTAACCTAACTTAACCTAACCTAACCTAACCTAACCTAACCTAACCTAACCTAACCTAGCCTAGCCTAAACTAACCTAACCTAACCTAACCTAACCAAACCTAACCTTACCTAACCTAAACTAACCTAACCTAACCTAACCTAGCCTAGCCTAACCTAGCCTTACCTAACCTAACCTTACCTAACCTAGCCTAGCCTAACCTAACCTTACCTAACCTAACCTTACCTAACCTAGCCTAACCTTACCTAGCCTAGCCTAGCCTAACCTAACCTTACCTAACCTAACCTTACCTAACCTAGCCTAGCCTAACCTAACCTTACCTAACCTAACCTTACCTAACCTAACCTAGCCTAGCCTAACCTAACCTTACCTAACCTAACCTTACTTAACCTAGCCTAGCCTAACCTAACCTTACCTAGCCTAGCCTAACTTAACCTTACCTAACCTAACCTTACCTAACCTAGCCTAGCCTAACCTTACCTAACCTAGCCTAGCCTAACCTAACCTTACCTAACCTAGCCTAGCCTAACCTAACCTTACCTAACCTAACCTTACCTAACTTAGCCTAGCCTAACCTTACCTAACCTAGCCTAGCCTAACCTAACCTTACCTAACCTAACCTTACCTAACCTAGCCTAGCCTAACCTTACCTAACCTAGCCTAGCCTAACCTTACCTAACCTAGCCTAGCCTAACCTTACCTAATCTAGCCTATCCTAACCTAACCTTACCTAACCTAACCTTACCTAACCTAGCCTAGCCTAACCTTACCTAACCTAGCCTAGCCTAACCTTACCTAACCTAGCCTAGCCTAACCTTACCTAACCTAGCCTAACCTAACCTTACCTAACCTAACCTTACCTAACCTAGACTAGCCTAACCTAACCTTACCTAACCTAACCTAGCCTAGCCTAACCTTACATAACCTAACCTAACCTAACCTTACCTAACCTAGCCTAGCCTAACCTAACCTTACCTAACCTAACCTTACCTAACCTAGCCTAGCCTAACCTTACCTAACCTAACCTTACCTAACCTAGCCTAGCCTAACCTTACCTAACCTAACCTTACCTAACCTTACCTAGCCTAGCCTAGCCTAACCTAATCTAATCTTTCAACTTTATTTTCTACGATAGTGACTCTCAACTCGACTATCTACTACTGTGACTCTCAACTCTACTATCTACTACTGTGACTCTCAACTCTACTATCTACTACTGTGACTCTCAACTCTACTATCTACTACTATGACTCTCAACTCTACTATCTACTACTGTGACTCTCAACTCTACTATCTACTACTGTGACTCTCAACTCTACTATCTACTACTGTGACTCTCAACTCTACTATCTACTATTGTGACTCTCAACTCTACTATCTACTACTGTGACTCTCAACTCTACTATCTACTACTGTGACTCTCAACTCTACTATCTACTACTATGACTCTCAACTCTACTATCTACTACTGTGACTCTCAACTCTACTATCTACTACTGTGACTCTCAACTCTACTATCTACTACTGTGACTCTCAACTCGACTATCTACTACTGTGACTCTCAACTCTACTATCTACTACTGTGATTCTCAACTCTACTATCTACTACTGTGACTCTCAACTCTACTATCTACTACTGTGACTCTCAACTCTACTGTCTACTACTGTGACTCTCAACTCTACTATCTACTACTGTGACTCTCAACTCTACTATCTACTACTGTGACTCTCAACTCTACTATCTACTACTGTGACTCTCAACTCTACTATCTACTACTGTGACTCTCAACTCTACTATCTACTTCTGTGACTCTCAACTCGACTATCTACTACTGTGACTCTCAACTCTACTATCTACTACTGTGACTCTCAACTCTACTATCTACTACTGTGAATCTCAACTCTACTATCTACTACTGTGACTCTCAACTCTACTATCTACTACTGTGACTCTCAACTCTACTATCTACTACTGTGGCTGTCAGCTCTACTATCTACTTCTGTGACTCTCAACTCTACTATCTACTACTGTGACTCTCAACTCTACTGTCTACTACTGTGACTCTCAACTCTACTATCTACTACTGTGACTCTCAACTCTACTATCTACTACTGTGACTCTCAACTCTACTATCTACTACTGTGGCTGTCAGCTCTACTATCTACTTCTGTGACTCTCAACTCTACTATCTACTACTGTGACTCTCAACTCTACTGTCTACTACTGTGACTCTCAACTCTACTATCTACTACTGTGACTCTCAACTCTACTATCTACTACTGTGACTCTCAACTCTACTATCTACTACTGTGACTCTCAACTCTACTATCTACTACTGTGACTCTCAACTCTACTATCTACTTCTGTGACTCTCAACTCGACTATCTACTACTGTGACTCTCAACTCTACTATCTACTACTGTGACTCTCAACTCTACTATCTACTACTGTGAATCTCAACTCTACTATCTACTACTGTGACTCTCAACTCTACTATCTACTACTGTGACTCTCAACTCTACTATCTACTACTGTGGCTGTCAGCTCTACTATCTACTTCTGTGACTCTCAACTCTACTATCTACTACTGTGACTCTCAACTCTACTATCTACTACTGTGATTCTCAACTCTACTATCTACTACTGTGACTCTCAACTCTACTATCTACTACTGTGACTCTCAACTCTACTGTCTACTACTGTGACTCTCAACTCTACTATCTACTACTATGACTCTCAACTCTACTATCTACTACTGTGACTCTCAACTCTACTATCTACTACTATGACTCTCAACTCTACTATCTACTACTGTGACTCTCAACTCTACTATCTACTACTGTGACTCTCAACTCTACTATCTACTACTATGACTCTCAACTCTACTATCTACTACTATGACTCTCAACTCTACTATCTACTACTGTGACTCTCAACTCTACTATCTACTACTGTGACTCTCAACTCTACTATCTACTACTGTGACTGTCAACTCTACTATCTCCTACTGTGACTCTCAACTCTACTATCTACTACTGTGACTGTCAACTCTACTATCTACTTCTGTGACTCTCAACTCTACTATCTACTACTGTGGCTCTCAACTCTACTATCTACTTCTGTGACTCAACTCTCCTATCTACTACTGTGACTGTCAACTCTACTATCTACTACTGTGACTCTCAACTCTACTATCTACTACTGTGACTGTCAACTCTACTATCTACTTCTGTGACTCTCAACTCTACTATCTACTACTGTGACTGTCATCTCTACTATCTACTTCTGTGACTCAACTCTCCTATCTACTACTGTGACTCTCAACTCTACTATCTACTTCTGTGACTCTCAACTCTCCTATCTACTACTGTGACTGTCAACTCTACTATCTACTTCTGTGACTCTCAACTCTACTATCTACTACTGTGACTGTCAACTCTACTATCTACTTCTGTGACTCAACTCTCCTATCTACTACTGTGACTCTCAACTCTACTATCTACTACTGTGGCTCTCAACTCTACTATCTACTACTGTGACTCTCAACTCTACTATCTACTACTGTGGCTGTCAACTCTACTATCTACTACTGTGGCTCTCAACTCTACTATCTACTACTGTGACTCTCAACTCTACTATCTACTACTGTGACTCTCAACTCTACTATCTACTACTGTGACTGTCATCTCTACTATCTACTTCTGTGACTCAACTCTCCTATCTACTACTGTGACTCTCAACTCTACTATCTACTACTGTGACTGTCAACTCTACTATCTACTTCTGTGACTCTCAACTCTACTATCTACTACTGTGACTGTCAACTCTACTATCTACTTCTGTGACTCTCAACTCTACTATCTACTACTGTGACTGTCATCTCTACTATCTACTTCTGTGACTCAACTCTCCTATCTACTACTGTGACTCTCAACTCTACTATCTACTACTGTGACTGTCAACTCTACTATCTACTTCTGTGACTCTCAACTCTACTATCTACTACTGTGACTGTCAACTCTACTATCTACTTCTGTGACTCAACTCTCCTATCTACTACTGTGACTCTCAACTCTACTATCTACTACTGTGGCTCTCAACTCTACTATCTACTACTGTGACTCTCAACTCTACTATCTACTACTGTGGCTGTCAACTCTACTATCTACTACTGTGGCTCTCAACTCTACTATCTACTACTGTGACTCTCAACTCTACTATCTACTACTGTGACTCTCAACTCTACTATCTACTACTGTGACTCTCAACTCTACTATCTACTACTGTGACTCTCAACTCTACTATCTACTACTGTGACTCTCAACTCTACTATCTACTACTGTGACTCTCAACTCTACTATCTACTACTGTGACTCTCAACTCTACTATCTACTACTGTGGCTGTCAGCTCTACTATCTACTTCTGTGACTCAACTCTCCTATCTACTACTGTGACTCTCAACTCAACTATCTACTACTGTGACTCTCAACTCTACTATCTACTACTGTGACTGTCAACTCTACTGTCTACTACTTTAACTCTCAACTCTACTATCTACTACTGTGACTCTCAACTCTACTATCTACTACTGTGACTCTCAGCTCGACTATCTACTACTGTGACTCTCAACTCTACTATCTACTACTGTGGCTCTTAACTCTACTATCTACTACTATGACTCTCAACTCTACTATCTACTACTGTGACTCTCAACTCTACTATCTACTACTCTGACTGTCAACTCTACTATCTACTTCTGTGACTCTCAACTCTACTATCTACTACTGTGACTCTCAGCTCGACTATCTACTACTGTGACTCTCAACTCTTCTATCTACTGCTGTGACTCTCAACTCTACTATCTACTACTGTGACTCTCAACTCTACTATCTACTACTGTGACTCTCAGCTCGACTATCTACTACTGTGACTCTCAACTCTACTATCTACTACTGTGACTCTCAACTGTACTATCTACTACTGTGACTCTCAACTCTACTATCTACTACTCTGACTGTCAACTCTACTATCTACTTCTGTGACTCTCAACTCTACTATCTACTACTCTGACTGTCAACTCTACTATCTACTACTGTGACTCTCAACTCTACTATCTACTACTGTGACTCTCAACTCTACTATCTACTTCTGTGACTCTCAACTCTACTATCTACTACTCTGACTGTCAACTCTACTATCTACTACTGTGACTCTCAACTCTACTATCTACTACTCTGACTGTCAACTCTACTATCTACTACTCTGACTGTCAACTCTACTATCTACTTCTGTGACTCTCAACTCTACTATCTACTACTGTGACTCTCAACTGTACTATCTACTACTGTGGCTCTTAACTCTACTATCTACTACTGTGACTCTCAACTCTACTATCTACTACTCTGTCAACTCTACTATCTACTTCTATGACTATCAACTCTACTATCTACTACTGTGACTCTCAACTCTGTTATCTACCACTGTGACTCTCAACTCTACTATCTATTACTGTGACTCTCAACTCTACTATCTACTACTGTGACTCAACTCTTCTATCTACTACTGTGACTCTCAGCTCTACTATCTACTACTGTGACTCAACTCTACTATCTACTACTGTGACTCTCAACTCTACTATCTACTACTGTGACTCTCAACTCTACTATCTACTACTGTGACTCTCAACTCTACTATCTACTACTGTGACTCTCAACTCTACTATCTACTACTGTGACTCTCAACTCTACTATCTACTACTGTGGCTGTCAGCTCTACTATCTACTACTGTGACTCAACTCTTCTATCTACTACTGTGACTCTCAGCTCTACTATCTACTACTGTGACTCTCAACTCTCCTATCTACTACTGTGACTGTCAACTCTCCTATCTACTACTGTGACTGTCAACTCTACTATCTACTTCTGTGACTCTCAACTCTACTATCTACTACTGTGACTGTCAACTCTCCTATCTACTACTGTGGCTGTCAACTCTACTATCTACTACTGTGACTCTCAACTCTACTATCTACTACTGTGACTGTCAACTCTACTATCTACTACTGTGACTCTCAACTCTACTATCTACTGCTGTGACTCTCAACTCTCCTATCTACTACTGTGACTGTCAACTCTCCTATCTACTACTGTGACTGTCAACTCTACTATCTACTTCTGTGACTCTCAACTCTACTATCTACTACTCTGTCAACTCTACTATCTACTACTGTGACTCTCAACTCTTCTATCTACTGCTGTGACTCTCAACTCTCCTATCTACTACTGTGACTGTCAACTCTCCTATCTACTACTGTGACTGTCAACTCTACTATCTACTACTGTGACTCTCAACTCTACTATCTACTGCTGTGACTCTCAACTCTACTATCTACTACTGTGGCTGTCAACTCTACTATCTACTACTGTGACTCTCAACTCTACTATCTACTACTGTGACTCAACTCTCCTATCTACTACTGTGACTGTCAACTCTACTATCTACTACTGTGACTCTCAACTCTACTATCTACTACTGTGACTCTCAACTCTACTATCTACTACTGTGACTCTCAACTCTACTATCTACTACTGTGACTCTCAACTCTACTATCTACTACTGTGACTCTCAACTCTACTATCTACTACTGTGACTCTCAACTCTACTATCTACTACTGTGACTGTCAACTCTACTATCTACTACTGTGACTCTCAACTCTACTATCTACTACTGTGACTCTCAACTCTACTATCTACTACTGTGACTCTCAACTCTACTATCTACTACTGTGACTCTCAACTCTTCTATCTACTACTGTGACTCTCAACTCTACTATCTACTACTGTGACTCTCAACTCTACTATCTACTACTGTGACTCTCAACTCTACTATCTACTACTGTGACTGTCAACTCTACTATCTACTACTGTGACTCTCAACTCTACTATCTACTACTGTGACTCTCAACTCTACTATCTACTACTGTGACTCTCAACTCTACTATCTACTACTGTGACTCTCAACTCTTCTATCTACTGCTGTGACTCTCAACTCTACTATCTACTACTGTGACTCTCAACTCTACTATCTACTACTGTGACTGTCAACTCTACTATCTACTACTGTGACTGTCAACTCTACTATCTACTACTGTGACTCTCAACTCTACTATCTACTACTGTGACTCTCAACTCTACTCTCCCCAAGTGGAGTTCAATCGCCTCTATTGGATGGAATTACATAATACAAGTCACTTAGTAGACAGTAAGTATAAAATTGTCCTGGATAGAACTGGCCGAGTATTTCTCACGTTGTGTGTACCTTGGAGACCTTGTTGGGGTCGAGTCACCGCTCCTGGCTCCACCATGTGTAAGACTGTGTTTTGATGCTGGGAAGGACTCCTGTGGGTCATGTACCTGTGGTTCACCTACCTGTGATCCATCCTGTGGTGCACCTACCTGTGGTCCATCCTGTGGTCCACCTACCTGTGGTCCATCCTGTGGTGCACCTACCTGTGGTCCATCCTGTGGTCCACCTACCTGTGGTCCATCCTGTGGTCCACCTACCTGTGGTCCATCCTTTGGTCCACCTACCTGTGATCCATCTTGTGGTCCACCTACCTGTGGTCCATCCTTTGGTCCACCTACCTGTGATCCATCTTGTGGTCCACCTACCTGTGGTCCATCATGTGGTCCACCTACCTGTGATCCATCCTGTGGTCCACCTACCTGTGATCCATCCTGTGGTCCACCTACCTGTGGTCCATCCTGTGGTCCACCTACCTGTGATCCATCCTGTGGTCCACCTACCTGTGATCCATCCTGTGGTCCACCTACCTGTGGTCCATCCTGTGGTCCACCTACCTGTGATCCATCCTGTGGTCCACCTACCTGTGATCCATCATGTGGTCCACCTACCTGTGGTCCATCATGTGGTCCACCTACCTGTGATCCATCATGTGGTCCACCTACCTGTGGTCCATCATGTGGTCCACCTACCTGTGATCCATCCTGTGGTCCACCTACCTGTGGTCCATCCTGTGGTCCACCTACCTGTGGTCCATCATGTGGTCCACCTACCTGTGATTTATCCTGTGGTCCACCTACCTGTGGTCCATCCTGTGGTCCACCTACCTGTGGTCCATCATGTGGTCCACCTACCTGTGATCCATCCTGTGGTCCACCTACCTGTGATCCATCCTGTGGTCCACCTACCTGTGATCCATCCTGTGGTCCACCTACCTGTGGTCCATCCTGTGGTCCACCTACCTGTGATCCATCCTGTGGTCCACCTACCTGTGATCCATCCTGTGGTCCACCTACCTGTGATCCATCCTGTGGTCCACCTACCTGTAGTCCATCATGAGGTCCACCTACCTGTGATCCATCCTGTGGTCCACCTACCTGTGATCCATCCTGTGGTCCACCTACCTGTGATCCATCCTGTGGTCCACCTACCTGTGATCCATCCTGTGGTCCACCTACCTGTGGTCCATCATGTGGTCCACCTACCTGTGGTCCATCATGTGGTCCACCTACCTGTGATCCATCCTGTGGTCCACCTACCTGTGATCCATCCTGTGGTCCACCTACCTGTGATCCATCCTGTGGTCCACCTACCTGTGATCCATCCTGTGGTCCACCTACCTGTGGTCCATACTGTGGTCCACCTACCTGTGATCCATCCTGTGGTCCACCTACCTGTGGTCCATCCTGTGGTCCACCTACCTGTGATCCATCCTGTGGTCCACCTACCTGTGGTCCATACTGTGGTCCACCTACCTGTGGTCCATACTGTGGTCCACCTACCTGTGATCCATCCTGTGGTCCACCTACCTGTGATCCATCCTGTGGTCCACCTACCTATGGCCCATCATGTGGTCCACCTACCTGTGATCCATCCTGTGGTCCACCTACCTGTGGTCCATCCTGTGGTCCACCTACCTGTGGTCCATCCTGTGGTCCACCTACCTGTGGTCCATCCTGTGGTCCACCTACCTGTGATCCATCCTGTGGTCCACCTACCTGTGGTCCATCCTGTGGTCCACCTACCTGTGGTCCATCCTGTGGTCCACCTACCTGTGATCCATCCTGTGGTCCACCTACCTGTGATCCATCCTGTGGTCCACCTACCTGTGGTCCATCCTGTGGTCCACCTACCTGTGATCCATCCTGTGGTCCACCTACCTGTGGTCCATCCTGTGGTCCACCTACCTGTGATCCATCCTGTGGTCCACCTACCTGTGATCCATCCTGTGGTCCACCTACCTGTGGTCCATCCTGTGGTCCACCTACCTGTGATCCATCCTGTGGTCCACCTACCTGTGGTCCATCCTGTGGTCCACCTACCTGTGATCCATCCTGTGGTCCACCTACCTATACGTTATACACAATATAACATTAGATTCGTTATAATTCAGTATATTTTTTTTTTATCACACTGGCCGATTCCCACCAAGGCAGGGTGGCCACCAAGGCAGGGTGGCCCGAAAAAGAAAAACTTTCACCATCATTCACTCCATCACTGTCTTGCCAGAAGGGTGCTTTACACTACAGTTTTTAAACTGCAACATTAACACCCCTCCTTCAGAGTGCAGGCACTGTACTTCCCATCTCCAGGACTCAAGTCCGGCCTGCCGGTTTCCCTGAACCCCTTCATAAATGTTACTTTGCTCACACTCCAACAGCACGTCAAGTATTAAAAACCATTTGTTTCCATTCACTCCTATCAAACACGCTCACGCATGCCTGCTGGAAGTCCAAGCCCCTCGCACACAAAACCTCCTATACCCCCTCCCTCCAACCTTTCCTTGGCCGACCCCTACCCCGCCTTCCTTCCACTACAGACTGATACACTCTTGAAGTCATTCTGTTTCGCTCCATTCTCTCTACATGTCCGAACCACCTCAACAACCCTTCCTCAGCCCTCTGGACAACAGTTTTGGTAATCCCGCACCTCCTCCTAACTTCCAAACTACGAATTCTCTGCATTATATTCACACCACACATTGCCCTCAGACATGACATCTCCACTGCCTCCAGCCTTCTCCTCGCTGCAACATTCATCACACATGCTTCACACCCATATAAGAGCGTTGGCAAAACTATACTCTCATACATTCCCCTCTTTGCCTCCAAGGACAAAGTTCTTTGTCTCCACAGACTCCTAAGTGCACCACTCACTCTTTTCCCCTCATCAATTCTATGATTCACCTCATCTTTCATAGACCCATCCGCTGACACATCCAGTCCCAAATATCTGAATACATTCACCTCCTCCATACTCTCTCTCTCCAATCTGATATTCAATCTTTCATCACCTAATCTTTTTGTTATCCTCATAACCTTACTCTTTCCTGTATTAACCTTTAATTTTCTTCTTTTGCACACCCTACCAAATTCATCCACCAATCTCTGCAGCTTCTCTTCAGAATCTCCCAAGAGCACAGTGTCATCAGCAAAGAGCAGCTGTGACAACTCCCACTTTATGTGTGATTCTTTATCTTTTAACTCCACACCTCTTGCCAAGACCCTCGCATTTACTTCTCTTACAACCCCATCTATAAATATATTAAACAACCACGGTGACATCACACATCCTTGTCTAAGGCCTACTTTTACTGGAAAATAATTTCCCTCTTTCCTACATACTCTAACTTGAGCCTCACTATCCTCGTAAAAACTCTTCACTGCTTTCAGTAACCTACCTCCTACACCATACACCTGCAACATCTGCCACATTGCCCCCCCATCCACCCTGTCATACCTTTTCCAAATCTACGAATAATTAGACACACGTACAACATCCGGGTATCTTTCTTGTAGACGTTTCTCCCTTCAGTGAGTTGAATCAGTACAAGGACATAATGTGAAGACTGGAGACCTGCGGTATATCTAGTTATCTGTGTTATTTACCACTTATCTACCAGTCTTATCTACCAGTCTTATCTACCAGTCTTGTCATATATACAAAGGTCTAATCTATAAGGGTCTACTCTACAAGGGTCTACTCTACAAGGGTCTACTCTACAAGGGTCTTCTCTACAAGGGTCTACTCTACAAGGGTCTTCTCTATAAGGGTCTACTCTACAAGGGTCTACTCTACAAGGGTCTTCTCTACAAGGGTCTACTCTACAGGAGTCTTCTCTACAAGGGTCTTCTCTAAGATGGTCTACTCTACAAGGGTCTTCTCTATAAGGGTCTACTCCTTAAGGGTCTACTCTACAAGGGTCTACTCTACAAGGGTCTACTCTACAAGGGTCTTCTCTAAGAGGGTCTTCTCTACAAGGGTCTTCTTTACAAGGGTCTTCTCTACAAGGGTCTTCTCTACAAGGGTCTTCTCTACAAGGGTCTTCTCTACAAGGGTCTACTCTACAAGGGTCTTCTCTACAAGGGTCTACTCCTTAAGGGTCTACTCTACAAGGGTCTACTCTACAAGGGTCTACTCTACAAGGGTCTACTCTACAAGGGTCTACTCTACAAGGGTCTTCTCTACAAGGGTCTTCTCTACAAGGGTCTTCTCTACAAGGGTCTACTCTACAAGGGTCTTCTCTACAAGGGTCTACTCTACAAGGGTCTACTCTACAAGGGTCTTCTCTACAAGGGTCTAATCTACAAGGGTCTACTCTACAAGGGTCTACTCTACAAGGGTCTTCTCTACAAGGGTCTTCTCTACAAGGGTCTTCTCTACAAGGGTCTACTCTACAAGGGTCTTCTCTACAAGGGTCTACTCTACAAGGGTCTACTCTACAAGGGTCTACTCTACAAGGGTCTTCTCTACAAGGGTCTACTCCTTAAGGGTCTACTCTACAAGGGTCTACTCCTTAAGGGTCTACTCTACAAGGGTCTACTCTACAAGGGTCTTCTCTACAAGGGTCTGACGATTCTCTGATTTTCCTCTCTAAGCTGTAGCTACATTTCGGTCTAGTAGGGACTGAAACATTGCTAAGGTTGCGCTAGAACTAAGTTAGAAGTTGAACGCGATCTGACACACCAGTATAGAGGGCGTCCAATACACGTCCTGGACCAAATTGTACTGTCCGATTTTTTTACAATACTGTGACCTGTGTTGATTTTTTTTGCATAAGATTTTGTACATTGAATAGATCTACTTGCTAAGCATGTAGGTGTGACCTGTATTATACCTGTATTATACCTGTATTATACCTGTATATAGCGTCCAGATTTGTTTTCTCTGACTCTGGTAGCATAGCCTGGGGGACATGTCTGGTGTTGGCCACAGCCTGGGGGACATGTCTGGTGCTGGTCACAGCCTGGGGGACATGTCTGGTGTTGGCCACAGCCTGGGGGACATGTCTGGTGTTGGTCACAGCCTGGGGGACATGTCTGGTGTTGGTCACAGCCTGGGGGACATGTCTGGTGTTGGTCACAGCCTGGGGGACATGTCTGGTGTTGGTCACAGCCTGGGGGACATGTCTGGTGTTGGTCACAGCCTGGGGGACATGTCTGGTGTTGGTCACAGCCTGGGGGACATGTCTGGTGTTGGTCACAGCCTGGGGGACATGTCTGGTGTTGGTCACAGCCTGGGGGACATGTCTGGTGCTGGTCACAGCCTGGGGGACATGTCTGGTGCTGGTCACAGCCTGGGGGACATGTCTGGTGTTGGTCACAGCCTGGGGGACATGTCTGGTGCTGGTCACAGCCTGGGGGACATGTCTGGTGCTGGTCACAGCGTGGGGGACATGTCTGGTGCTGGTCACAGCCTGGGGGACATGTCTGGTGCTGGTCAGAGCCTGGGGGACATGTCTGGTGCTGGTCAGAGCCTGGGGGACATGTCTGGTGCTGGTCAGAGCCTGGGGGACATGTCTGGTGCTGGTCAGAGCCTGGGGGACATGTGTTGGTCACAGCCTGGGGGACATGTCTGGTGTTGGTCACAGCCTGGGGGACATGTCTGGTGCTGGTCAGAGCCTGGGGGACATGTGTTGGTCACAGCCTGGGGGACATGTCTGGTGCTGGTCAGAGCCTGGGGGACATGTCTGGTGCTGGTCAGAGCCTGGGGGACATGTGTTGGTCACAGCCTGGGGGACATGTGTTGGTCACAGCCTGGGGGACATGTCTGGTGCTGGTCAGAGCCTGGGGGACATGTGTTGGTCACAGCCTGGGGGACATGTCTGGTGTTGCTCACAGCCTGGGGGACATGTCTGGTGTTGGTCACAACCTGGGGGACATGTCTGGTGCTGGTCGCAGCCTGGGGGACATGTCTGGTGTTGGTCACAGCCTGTGGGACATGTCTGGTGCTGGTCAGAGCCTGGGGGACATGTCTGGTGTTGGTCACAGCCTTGGGGACATGTCTGGTGCTGGTCACAGCCTGGGGGACATGTCTTGTGCTGGTCACAGCCTGGGGGACGTCTGGTGTTGGCCACAGCCTGGGGGACATGTCTGGTGCTGGTCACAGCCTGGGGGACATGTCTGGTGTTGGTCACAGCCTGGGGGACATGTCTGGTGCTGGTCACAGCCTGGGGACATGTCAGGTGTTGGTCACAACCTGGGGGACATGTCTGGTGTTGGTCACAGCCTGGGGGACATGTCTGGTGCTGGTCAAAGTCTGGGGGATATGTCTGGTGCTGGTCACAGCCTGGGGGACATGTCTGGTGTTGGTCACAGCCTGGGGGACATGTCTGGTGCTGGTCACAGAATGGGGAACATGTCTGGTGATGGTCACAGCCTGGGGGACATGTCTGGTGTTGGTCACAGCCTGGGGGACATGTCTGGTGTTGGTCACAGCCTGGGGGACATGTCTGGTGTTGGTCACAGCCTGGGGAACATATCTGGTGTTGGTCACAGCCTGGGGGACATGTCTGGTGTTGGTCACAGCCTGGGGGACATGTCTGGTGTTGGTCACAGCCTGGGGGACATGTCTGGTGCTGGTCACAGAATGGGGAACATATCTGGTGTTGGTCACAGCCTGGGGGACATGTCTGGTGTTGGACACAGCCTGGGGGACATGTCTGGTGTTGGTCACAACCTGGGGGACATGTCTGGTGTTGGTCACAGCCTGGGGGACATGTCTGGTGCTGGTCAAAGTCTGGGGGATATGTCTGGTGCTGGTCACAGCCTGGGGGACATGTCTGGTGCTGGTCACAGCCTGGGGGACATGTCTGGTGCTGGTTACAGCCTGGGGGACATGTCTGGTGCTGGTCACAGCCTGGGGGACATGTCTGGTGCTGGTCACAGCCTGGGGGACATTTCTGGTGCTGGTCACAGCCTGGGGGACATGTCTGGTGCTGGTCTGGTCAAGAAGGGTGTTGAAGGCTTCTGTGTCTTACTGTCAGGTCGTACTTTAAGTCTTGTCTGCATTATTTTGTACCATCCCACTGCTGGTACCAATGTAGTCTTTCACCATCCCACTGCTGGTACCAATATAATATTGTGCCATCCCACTGATGGTACCAGTGTGTAGTCTTGTACCATTCTACTGCTGGTACCAGTGTGCAGTCTTGTACCATCCCACCGCTGCCACCAGTGTGTAGTCTAGCACCATTCCACCGCTGCCACCAGTGTGTAGTCTAGCACCGTTCCACTGCTGCAACCAGTGTGTAGTCTAGCACCATTCCACCGCTGCCACCAGTGTGTAGTCTAGCACCATTCCACCGCTGCCACCAGTGTGTAGTCTAGCACCATTCCACCGCTGCCACCAGTGTGTAGTCTAGCACCATTCCACCGCTGCCACCAGTGTGTAGTTTAGCACCATTCCACCGCTGCCACCAGTGTGTAGTCTAGCACCATTCCACTGCTGCCACCAGTGTGTAGTCTAGCACCATTCCACCGCTGCCACCAGTGTGTAGTCTAGCACCATTCCACCGCTGCCACCAGTGTGTAGTCTAGCACCATTCCACCGCTGCCACCAGTGTGTAGTTTAGCACCATTCCACCGCTGCCACCAGTGTGTAGTCTAGCACCATTCCACTGCTGCCACCAGTGTGTAGTCTAGCACCATTCCACCACTGCCACCAGTGTGTAGTCTAGCACCATTCCACCGCTGCCACCAGTGTGTAGTCTAGCACCATTCCACCGCTGCCACCAGTGTGTAGTCTAGCACCATTCCACTGCTGCCACCAGTGTGTTGTCTAGCACCATTCCACCGCTGCCACCAGTGTGTAGTCTAGCACCATTCCACCGCTGCCACCAGTGTGTAGTCTAGCACCATTCCACTGCTGCCACCAGTGTGTAGTCTAGCACCGTTCCACTGCTGCAACCAGTGTGTAGTCTAGCACCATTCCACCGCTGCCACAAGTGTGTAGTCTAGCACCATTCCACCGCTGCCACCAGTGTGTAGTCTAGCACCATTCCACCGCTGCCACCAGTGTGTAGTCTAGCACCATTCCACCGCTGCCACCAGTGTGTAGTTTAGCACCATTCCACCGCTGCCACCAGTGTGTAGTCTAGCACCATTCCACTGCTGCCACCAGTGTGTAGTCTAGCACCATTCCACCGCTGCCACCAGTGTGTAGTCTAGCACCATTCCACCGCTGCCACCAGTGTGTAGTCTAGCACCATTCCACCGCTGCCACCAGTGTGTAGTTTAGCACCATTCCACCGCTGCCACCAGTGTGTAGTCTAGCACCATTCCACTGCTGCCACCAGTGTGTAGTCTAGCACCATTCCACCACTGCCACCAGTGTGTAGTCTAGCACCATTCCACCGCTGCCACCAGTGTGTAGTCTAGCACCATTCCACCGCTGCCACCAGTGTGTAGTCTAGCACCATTCCACTGCTGCCACCAGTGTGTTGTCTAGCACCATTCCACCGCTGCCACCAGTGTGTAGTCTAGCACCATTCCACCGCTGCCACCAGTGTGTAGTCTAGCACCATTCCACCGCTGCCACCAGTGTGTAGTCTAGCATCATCTCACCGCTGCCACCAGTGTGTAGTCTAGCACCATTCCACCGCTGCCAAAAGTGTGTAGTCTAGCACCATTCCACTGCTGCCACCAGTGTGTAGTCTAGCATCATTCCACCGCTGCCACCAGTGTGTAGTCTAGCATCATCCCACCGCTGCCACCAGTGTGTAGTCTAGCACCATCCCACCGCTGCCACCAGTGTGTAGTCTAGCTTCATCCCACTGCTGCCACCAGTGTGTAGTCTAGCACCATTCCACCACTGCCACCAGTGTGTAGTCTAGCACCATTCCACCGCTGCCACCAGTGTGTAGTCTAGCATCATCCCACCGCTGCCACCAGTGTGTAGTCTAGCATCATCCCACCGCTGCCACCAGTGTGTAGTCTAGCACCATTCCACCGCTGCCACCAGTGTGTAGTCTAGCACCGTTCCACTGCTGCCACCAGTGTGTAGTCTAGCACCATTCCACCACTGCCACCAGTGTGTAGTCTAGCACCATTCCAGCACTGCCACCAGTGTGTAGTCTAACACCATTTCACCGCTGCCACCAGTGTGTAGTCTAGCACCATTCCACCGCTGCCACCAGTGTGTAGTCTAGCATCATCCCACCGCTGCCACCAGTGTGTAGTCTAGCACCATTCCACCGCTGCCACCAGTGTGTAGTCTAGCACCATTCCACCGCTGCCACCAGTGTGTAGTCTAGCACCATTCCACCACTGCCACCAGTGTGTAGTCTAGCACCATTCCACCGCTGCCACCAGTGTGTAGTCTAGCATCATCCCACCGCTGCCACCAGTGTGTAGTCTAGCACCATTCCACCGCTGCCACCAGTGTGTAGTCTAGCACCATTCCACCACTGCCACCAGTGTGTAGTCTAGCATCATCCCACCGCTGCCACCAGTGTGTAGTCTAGCACCATTCCACCGCTGCCACCAGTGTGTAGTCTAGCACCATCCCACCACTGCCACCAGTGTGTAGTCTAGCATCATCCCACCGCTGCCACCAGTGTGTAGTCTAGCACCATCCCACCGCTGCCACCAGTGTGTAGTCTAGCATCATCCCACCGCTGCCACCAGTGTGTAGTCTAGCATCATCCCACCGCTGCCACCAGTGTGTAGTCTAGCATCATCCCACCGCTGCCACCAGTGTGTAGTCTAGCACCATTCCACCGCTGCCACCAGTGTGTAGTCTAGCACCATTCCACCGCTGCCACCAGTGTGTAGTCTAGCATCATCCCACCGCTGCCACCAGTGTGTAGTCTAGCACCATTCCACCGCTGCCACCAGTGTGTAGTCTAGCATCATCCCACCGCTGCCACCAGTGTGTAGTCTAGCACCATTCCACCGCTGCCACCAGTGTGTAGTCTAGCACCATTCCACCGCTGCCACCAGTGTGTAGTCTAGCACCATCCCACCGCTGCCACCAGTGTGTAGTCTAGCATCATCCCACCGCTGCCACCAGTGTGTAGTCTAGCACCATCCCACCGCTGCCACCAGTGTGTAGTCTAGCATCATCCCACCGCTGCCACCAGTGTGTAGTCTAGCACCATCCCACCGCTGCCACCAGTGTGTAGTCTAGCATCATCCCACCGCTGCCACCAGTGTGTAGTCTAGCACCATCCCACCGCTGCCACCAGTGTGTAGTCTAGCATCATCCCACCGCTGCCACCAGTGTATTAGTCTGTAATACACTGGTGGTATTACTCTATAATACACAGCTGCCATTCCTGTACCAGTTGTGATTCTCTGTGAGGCAGGAGTCACTTAATCTGCATCTTCCCTGATCCTTTCTGATAATATCTATCACTTTAAAACAAGATAATCGTTATGAACCACTACCATACTACCATGTGCCTTAAATATTCTAGGAAGAGGGAGGCTGGACACGGGGGCTATCCTACAGTCTAGACACAAGGGTCATTCCACAGCCTAGACACAGGAGTCATGTCACTTAGAACATCAGACATAGCCCCACTCCACAAAGGTGACAGTAAAGCAAATGCAAAGACTTACAGATCGATAGCACTAACGTCCCACAAAAATCTTTGGAAGGTTCTAAGAAGCAAGATCCACTCACTTAGATACCCATCAGTTGCACAACCCGGGTGAGCATGGGTTTATAGCAGGTCACTACTGCCTCTCACAACTACTGGACCACTATGACATGGTCTTGGATGGTCACTACTGCCTCTCACAACTACTGGACCACTATGACATGGTCTTGGATGGTCACTACTGCCTCTCACAACTACTGGACCACTATGACATGGTCTTGGATGGTCACTCCTGCCTCTCACAACTACTGGACCACTATGACATGGTCTTGGATGGTCACTCCTGCCTCTCACAACTACTGGACCACTATGACATGGTCTTGGATGGTCACTCCTGCCTCTCACAACTACTGGACCACTATGACGTGGTCTTGGATGGTCACTACTGCCTCTCACAACTACTGGACCACTATGACATGGTCTTGGATGGTCACTCCTGCCTCTCACAACTACTGGACCACTATGACATGGTCTTGGATGATCACTCCTGCCTCTCACAACTACTGGATCACTATGGCATGGTCTTGGATGGTCACTCCTGCCTCTCACAACTACTGGACCACTATGGCATGGTCTTGGATGGTCACTCCTGCCTCTCACAACTACTGGACCACTATGACATGGTCTTGGATGGTCACTCCTGCCTCTCACAACTACTGGACCACTATGACATGGTCTTGGATGATCACTCCTGCCTCTCACAACTACTGGACCACTATGACATGGTCTTGGATGGTCACTCCTGCCTCTCACAACTACTGGACCACTATTACATGGTCTTGGATGGTCACTCCTGCCTCTCACAACTACTGGACCACTATGACATGGTCTTGGATGGTTACTCCTGCCTCTCACAACTACTGGACCACTATGACATGGTCTTGGATGGTCACTCCTGCCTCTCACAACTACTGGACCACTATGACATGGTCTTGGATGGTTACTCCTGCCTCTCACAACTACTGGACCACTATGACATGGTCTTGGATGGTCACTCCTGCCTCTCACAACTACTGGACCACTATGACGTGGTCTTGGATGGTCACTACTGCCTCTCACAACTACTGGACCACTATGACATGGTCTTGGATGGTCACTCCTGCCTCTCACAACTACTGGACCACTATGACATGGTCTTGGATGATCACTCCTGCCTCTCACAACTACTGGATCACTATGGCATGGTCTTGGATGGTCACTCCTGCCTCTCACAACTACTGGACCACTATGACATGGTCTTGGATGGTCACTCCTGCCTCTCACAACTACTGGACCACTATGACGTGGTCTTGGATGGTCACTACTGCCTCTCACAACTACTGGACCACTATGACATGGTCTTGGATGGTCACTCCTGCCTCTCACAACTACTGGACCACTATGACGTGGTCTTGGATGGTCACTACTGCCTCTCACAACTACTGGACCACTATGACATGGTCTTGGATGGTCACTCCTGCCTCTCACAACTACTGGACCACTATGACATGGTCTTGGATGATCACTCCTGCCTCTCACAACTACTGGATCACTATGGCATGGTCTTGGATGGTCACTCCTGCCTCTCACAACTACTGGACCACTATGGCATGGTCTTGGATGGTCACTCCTGCCTCTCACAACTACTGGACCACTATGACATGGTCTTGGATGGTCACTCCTGCCTCTCACAACTACTGGACCACTATGACATGGTCTTGGATGATCACTCCTGCCTCTCACAACTACTGGACCACTATGACATGGTCTTGGATGGTCACTCCTGCCTCTCACAACTACTGGACCACTATGACGTGGTCTTGGATGGTCACTCCTGCCTCTCACAACTACTGGACCACTATGACATGGTCTTGGATGGTCACTCCTGCCTCTCACAACTACTGGACCACTATGACGTGGTCTTGGATGGTTACTCCTGCCTCTCACAACTACTGGACCACTATGACATGGTCTTGGATGGTTACTCCTGCCTCTCACAACTACTGGACCACTATGACATGGTCTTGGATGGTCACTCCTGCCTCTCACAACTACTGGACCACTATGACATGGTCTTGGATGGTTACTCCTGCCTCTCACAACTACTGGACCACTATGACATGGTCTTGGATGGTCACTCCTGCCTCTCACAACTACTGGACCACTATGACGTGGTCTTGGATGGTCACTACTGCCTCTCACAACTACTGGACCACTATGACATGGTCTTGGATGGTCACTCCTGCCTCTCACAACTACTGGACCACTATGACATGGTCTTGGATGATCACTCCTGCCTCTCACAACTACTGGATCACTATGGCATGGTCTTGGATGGTCACTCCTGCCTCTCACAACTACTGGACCACTATGGCATGGTCTTGGATGGTCACTCCTGCCTCTCACAACTACTGGACCACTATGACATGGTCTTGGATGGTCACTCCTGCCTCTCACAACTACTGGACCACTATGACATGGTCTTGGATGATCACTCCTGCCTCTCACAACTACTGGACCACTATGACATGGTCTTGGATGGTCACTCCTGCCTCTCACAACTACTGGACCACTATGACATGGTCTTGGATGGTCACTCCTGCCTCTCACAACTACTGGACCACTATGACATGGTCTTGGATGGTCACTCCTGCCTCTCACAACTACTGGACCACTATGACGTGGTCTTGGATGGTTACTCCTGCCTCTCACAACTACTGGACCACTATGACATGGTCTTGGATGGTTACTCCTGCCTCTCACAACTACTGGACCACTATGACATGGTCTTGGATGGTCACTCCTGCCTCTCACAACTACTGGACCACTATGACATGGTCTTGGATGGTCACTCCTGCCTCTCACAACTACTGGACCACTATGACATGGTCTTGGATGGTCACTCCTGCCTCTCACAACTACTGGACCACTATGACGTGGTCTTGGATGGTTACTCCTGCCTCTCACAACTACTGGACCACTATGACATGGTCTTGGATGGTTACTCCTGCCTCTCACAACTACTGGACCACTATGACGTGGTCTTGGATGGTCACTCCTGCCTCTCACAACTACTGGACCACTATGACGTGGTCTTGGATGGTTACTCCTGCCTCTCACAACTACTGGACCACTATGACATGGTCTTGGATGATCACTCCTGCCTCTCACAACTACTGAACCACTATGACATGGTCTTGGATGATCACTCCTGCCTCTCACAACTACTGGATCACTATGGCATGGTCTTGGATGGTCACTCCTGCCTCTCACAACTACTGGACCACTATGGCATGGTCTTGGATGGTCACTCCTGCCTCTCACAACTACTGGACCACTATGACATGGTCTTGGATGGTCACTCCTGCCTCTCACAACTACTGGACCACTATGACATGGTCTTGGATGATCACTCCTGCCTCTCACAACTACTGGACCACTATGACATGGTCTTGGATGGTCACTCCTGCCTCTCACAACTACTGGACCACTATGACATGGTCTTGGATGGTCACTCCTGCCTCTCACAACTACTGGACCACTATGACATGGTCTTGGATGGTCACTCCTGCCTCTCACAACTACTGGACCACTATGACGTGGTCTTGGATGGTTACTCCTGCCTCTCACAACTACTGGACCACTATGACATGGTCTTGGATGGTTACTCCTGCCTCTCACAACTACTGGACCACTATGACATGGTCTTGGATGGTCACTCCTGCCTCTCACAACTACTGGACCACTATGACATGGTCTTGGATGGTCACTCCTGCCTCTCACAACTACTGGACCACTATGACATGGTCTTGGATGGTCACTCCTGCCTCTCACAACTACTGGACCACTATGACGTGGTCTTGGATGGTTACTCCTGCCTCTCACAACTACTGGACCACTATGACATGGTCTTGGATGGTTACTCCTGCCTCTCACAACTACTGGACCACTATGACGTGGTCTTGGATGGTCACTCCTGCCTCTCACAACTACTGGACCACTATGACGTGGTCTTGGATGGTTACTCCTGCCTCTCACAACTACTGGACCACTATGACATGGTCTTGGATGATCACTCCTGCCTCTCACAACTACTGAACCACTATGACATGGTCTTGGATGGTTACTCCTGCCTCTCACAACTGCTGGACCACTATGACATGGTCTTGGATGGTCACTACTGCCTCCACAACTACTGGACCACTGTGACATGGTCTTGGATGGTCATTACTGCCTCTCACAAGTACTGGAC